>NW_016690301.1:2227341-2273839 GCF_001604755.1 Lepidothrix coronata | reverse complement strand
AAAACCCCCCCAAAAAAAAGGGGGGGAAAAAAGGGAAGAAAAACCCAAAAAAAAAAAAAATAAAAAACCCCCCCAAAAAAAAGGGGGGGAAAAAAGGGAAGAAAAAACCAAAAAAAAAAAAAATAAAAAACCCCCCCAAAAAAAAGGGGGGGAAAAAAGGGAAGAAAAAAAAAAAAAAAAAAAAAAAAAAAAAAAAGGAAAAAGGCTGACAAAAAAAAATCTATCCTATAAAAAACCCACAACAAACAGTGCAGACCATTTTTAAAATTGCAACAAAAATATCTAATGGTGAGTATTGGACCTTATTCCTGTCAAAGAGAATATTTCATTGTCTAGTCAGTAATTAAGAACACCTTCACTGCAGTTCAGTGTGCAGCCTCCTAGAGTGCCAATAGTAAATAATTAATACTAAAGAAGTGTTATTTCTCTAAGTGATGAGAGTGTTTGTTTTCTGCTTCTTCCACTTATGGGAGCAGGTGGGCTGTTTTCATCTCACATCAGCTTTGCAGGTGAGCATTCTTTTGTATTAAAAATCACTTTGGACTTTTTCACTATGTAAAAGCATAGTGAGATTGAGCAAAGGAAATGCTGAGTGGAAATGGAAATCATGAGAGAAATCAATGTACGTTCTTACCACAACCAGCCCTCACTTTATTTGATGCAAAATCATTTAAATATCTGTGTTTTATGTTACAAATTTATTCTCTAAATTGCTGTTCCTTTTCTGGATGATTCAGCATTTGATACTTAAATCTGAAAAGACTGTTTTATTTATTCTCCTTTGTCAGATTGTCAGAAAAAACCTACGGTGAATGAAGTCTCCTTTTCTGTGGCTTTGTATTTATTAAATATTTAGGCTGGAGCCCTTTGTTTTGGCTATTTGCACCTGTGCCTTCAGGGAAATATTTTTCTGAATATCCTCTTAGACTCTGTTGCCACAGCCAGGTGAGTGTGGATGCTTTAATGGATGCACCTATAGAAGCCATACAGGCGATGGTGGTTACTTGGTGAGCAATGTGCTTTTTTACTTATGTGGTTTTCGAGTTGTCTTAAAGCATTTCTGCTGAGGGGAAAAAGATGATTATTTTCGGATTTTTTAATGCAGAAGTTCTGGCAAATAAATTAACCTTTCAGTCTTAGAGGAGGATATGCACTGTGAAGTGTCTAGAAGGGAGTACGACTCCCGCCTTAAATGGATTCAGAGCGGGATGTCTGAAATGGCAGTAATGACAAGCAACAGCTTCACTCTTAGACCATTAAAGCATTTAAATGCCAGAATATTCCCCCTGAGTTAATGGGCAGGTTGTGATTTATGGAGCTGTGTTTGTGCACAGTGCTCTGGCTCACAAGCTGTGGAGCACCCTTGGGCCAGCGCCGTGTTTGGCTGTCCAGCCCCAGCCCCAAGGTCTGCAGAATTTTGTCTGTAGAGCCCCAGGGTCTGGAAACCCCCCCAACCCATGCTCTGTCCTTGCTCAGCATTCACAGCCCTTGGAGGCAGCTGAGCTGTCCACAGCAGGGCCTCGAGAGGATTTCATCAGCTGGTTTGCTCTCCTTTCTTAATTTTTGAGAATATAAGTACTGCACCATGTGCTGTGCCCTTTAATTTTTCTGTATGATTGTTTTCTCCCTCCTTTGACCTTCTGCAGCACATCTGAGCCAGCTGGGCTGTGGGGGCAGTGCTGCCAGCAGCCTCTGGGCAAGGTTTCAGTGCTGTGCCATTGCAGTGGCCCACGGTCACATCTCCACCCAGGTAACAGTGGGGGATGACAACCCTCTGGTAGCCTCTTTATACACTTCTAGACAAGGCAGTTTTACAGAGCTGTTTTCCTTTTTATGAGGTGCAAAGACTGAAAGTTTATAGATGATGGCAGGTTAGTTTTGGACGGTCCTGTAAATGCTGTATAGGGGCCTCTGTGAATCTGATTGTTTGTACAGTGTTAGTCTTCTCAGTAATCAGATGCAAGCACTTTGTAAGAAGAGAATCTTTTTTCACTGGTTGGTAATTTCTTTGACAACACTTATCATGATGAAGACTTACTGCTGCTTAGCTGTCCTAGCAAAAGATGGTCATTATTAAATTTGAAACCACAGTCTCATGAACAAAAATAAAAGATTTTTATGTGAAAGTAGAGAGACAAAAGTGATTTATATTTCCTTTTCCCTTCTTTTCCTGCTTCCAATAGGTCCTTTGCCATATTAAAGAGATCAGTGACTCACTGAGCATATGGCAACAAATCTGTGGAGCTCCTAATCCCCGTTGAAGCAGAGGCAGTTTCCAAAAGTGAGGTTCAATGATTTATGAGGAAGAGCGTTGCTTTCTTCCTTTCTCCAGATACTCACATCAAACTCTTGTCTTCACAGGAATGCTTTGTTTCCTTTTGAACATTTTGAGCCTGTCTTGTCCCAGTGCTGGAGCAATACATGTAACACAAATGGACTCTGGCAGCACACGCTTGGCTTCAGCTCAGGAACGTGCTCGTGGTTCACACGGTTGGTGCAGTGGAAATGTGTTGTCCCTCACCCACAGCAGGCAAAGGTCAGGAATCGGTTTGAGCCGTTCTTCCACCTGCTCCCCCGGGGGTCCCAGGCTTTTTTTGTGTCCCATTTCTGAGCAGGTTGCTCGGTTTGGCGGTGGGAAAGGCCAGCAGTCTCTCCTCAAGTGAAAGAGAAATGAGAGTCCGTGTGTGATTTGCTTTTGAAGTCAGCTCAGCCCACCAGACTGGTCTTGACAAACACAGATGAGCAGTGACTCTGCTCTAGACCCCCATTGTCACAGCAGGGAGTGGGTGTTGCTCAATAGCTCCATCACAGTGTCTCAGTTGAAGCAGAGGTGTCTTCCAGCTGCCCAGTTGGTTTTTCATGGCAGGATATCTGTCTCAGCATCTCCTATGCAGCCTGTTCAGGTCTTCAGCTGGAAGATACTTTTTATGTGAAAAAATGTTTGTTTCTGGAGTATGGTTTTTAGAATAATAGCAGTAGAACACTGGATGAAGTATTTGAATTTAAGTATTACTAGCAGTATGTGGTCCCTCTGAATTGATGTGCTCTGAGGGTTTTTTTTCTGTCTTTTATTATTACTTATTGCAGCTTTTTAATGGTAAGCCATAAATGCTAAGCTGCAAGACATGGCTTGTACTCTGATAATCACATTAATGAGCCATTAGAACTACAGAGTCCTTTGTTAACATCACAGGTTTGTGTGTGGTTGAAACAGTCTTGTAGTTATAAAGTTGTAATTATGTCCAGGTAAAAATAGAGAAGGCATCTGTGATACTGGGTAATGAAGGCAGAGCCCCTGCTGTGGCAACTCCCACAACACAGGCAGATGTCACCATGTTGTCACAGTCCCATACCCTTGATTTCAGACAGAATCCCCCTCAGCTTGCCAAGAATGCAGGAGGAGACAAGTCATCTTCTACTTTTGGCACCAGAAGGAAGGAAGAAAGAGCAAAACCCAACCAGGTGCTTATGAGTGCTGAGGGACAGTCCCAAATCCACGCTGGTGCCAGTGCTGGCTCTGGGACAGGTGTTGGCTCCACGAGCTTTAGCCAACCTTCTCCACTAGGACAGAACAGAATAGCTATTGCTCAAACCATCTGGTGATATTAATTCTAATCTCACTGAGGCAGCTTTCATAAAATTCTCGTTACTAGAATCCAGTCATTACTTATGAATAAAGCTTTCATTTGGAAGATGAAGCCTTAAAGCTCTAATGGATGTAAGAAGCTTGAAAACCTGAATGCTTGCGTGCGCCAAGGTTGAAAATAAAAGTTGGGGAATAAGGTGGTATAAAAGAAATAATGAGGTTTTTCCAAGGTTGAGAAATGATTTAGTGAATAAGGTGGTATAAAGTCAATAATAAGACTTTTTCTTAGAGGTCTAACTAATAATTTTTCAGTTCTGTGTTTGATACTGTTGAACTGTGGATGACTATTATTATCTTTGATAAACAATACACAAAGCCAAGTCCCTGTTTGTGGGACTTTGGAGATTCCTGGACCACAACTGGTTCCAAGATAGGCTTGGAAGAGTATCTGGGAGAAACATTTTCCTAAGCATGATTGTACAATTAC
Source organism: Lepidothrix coronata (assembly GCF_001604755.1). Taxonomy (NCBI): domain Eukaryota; kingdom Metazoa; phylum Chordata; class Aves; order Passeriformes; family Pipridae; genus Lepidothrix; species Lepidothrix coronata. The sequence goes on along the minus strand of NW_016690301.1, from coordinate 2,269,766 downwards.
CAGAACATTAAATGTAATTTTAATGCATTACTGGAATTTGTTTTGAACTTTTTTTCTGTGTATATATTCTGAACGGGCACCATTCAGAAAACTTTATCTAAAATATGGATTTCTTGGCTTGCTGTACTAATTTTGGTTTTGTTTTTCGTGTATGGGATAAAGAGTGAAAGTGACTTAATCCTCAAAGGCTGCAAGGAATGTTGGATCTGGCACTGAGAAAGAAAATAGTTGGTTTGCATTGGGAATGGTACGGAAACCAAATATTTCTAATGCTTCCTGAAAGAAGAAAACTGAGCAGCTGATGCTGAGAACTTGCAACTTTCAAGCTTTTATCACAAATAACTCATTAAAAACGCTCATGTATTTTGTCAGCCATTTTTGCAGTAGCTTTGTGCTGTTACTGGAATAACACATCACCAGCACAGTTCACTTTTACACAGAGAAAACACAATTTGGCAGGTGTCAGGAGTATATAAGTGAGTGTAACAACACCAACATGTTTGTGCATAAACCTACAATGCCACTTTATGTTCTGGATTGACAGATTTTTTAAGTCCCTCTGTGGAGACAAGCTTTAAAGTTGGGATTGGGAAAATTTGCTATACTTTCATTTAATTCGCTGTAAAGTAGATATTCCTTTACAGAGCTCCTTCAGACAAACATCACAAGTCGTGTGAATTGAGTTTTATATGAAATTGGACTGGTTTACTCCCAAGTTTTCAAACAGTTCTGATAGGATTTGGTTTGGCTTAAACATATGTTTGACATTTGTGGTAAATCTAATTGATGGTTACTGTTTTTATGGTAGATATCTCAGCATATTTTAGACCAAAATGTAAAGCTGGTTTGTATACATACTTTCTGATCTCACTTCAGTACTCCTACAGGATTATGATTAGGGCATTCCTGAAGCTGGAATGCTCAAAGGTTGTATGGGAAGAGATCGATCCCTGCTGTTCTTGCATTATTGGTCATGTTTCTGCACCAGTGACTGTGTAAAGTATTAAATCTTTTTATCCCATAGTTTTATATGATGTTTTCGTATTCCTACTAGAAAAGTAATGAAAATGTCTTTTAAATGTCTGAAAGCAAATATTAATGTTATCCTGGCTGAGTATTCCTGTGCTATAACTGGGATAATCTAAAAATAAAAGCTAGTAATACCAGTGGGAAAAACCACAAGTTTCGAGGCTTCAGGTATTTTGAAGAATGAAAGTTTTGGGTTTTTTCCTCAGCTGTGTCAGTTACTAAGTAAAAAAGGGTATTTTTCTATAGACATGGCCTCAGTGAAAGGTTATTATAGCCTTATTAGGGCTGTTATTGGTGACAGTCTCAATTCCAAGGCTGCACTCGAAGTAGCAAGATTATTGTGTGAGAGAAAGAAATAAATGAAAAAAATGGAATTTTTCAGTGCAAGAAGGAGTCAGTCCTTATGATGTTTGTAATGCAGCAAGCATCATAAAGCAAGGAGTTAAATTCTGTTAATTCTGTTAAAGCAAGGAGTGGTTACAGTCTGCCATGGCTTTTTGACTTAGAAACCTCCCAAGGGAAGCAGCCTTCCAGGGAGATGGCAGGGCAGTGTCTGGCGAGCTATTGGCTATTTCCTGGGTGCAGACTTGACCCTAGTTCATTCCTGGAGTATTAAACTTTTCATATTTACTCCTGTTGTATCTGGCAAGAGGCCTCAGGGGGTCCCCTGTTGGTGCTGCTCGACTCCGGCGTTTCATCCTTCCTTGGCTTGATCTGACAGAGCATTCCCAGGCTCGAAGCCAGGCCCAGCAATTTCCTCAGCAGCAAAACATGAGCCTGGCTAAAGAGATCCAGGCAGCTTTTCAGTTGCTTGCTTTTTTTTTTGTTTTCCCCTCTAGTCACTATATGTTACTGTGCAAATCGGTGTGTTCTGAACACCCAGCGGTGTTGTAAGTCCCCACCGAATGGAAATCAAACAAATGCTCCTTCTTAACATTTCCTAAATCTTTGCAAGTGGCACAGAGATTACACCCTTGCTTTGGAATGATGAAATGGTTTCAAGATGATCAGCGGAAAACACTGGATTATGATTTGGATGATTAATAATTTCTGTAGAAAAACTTACATGTATTATTATTTTTCCATGTTTTTGACCTAAAAGGGCGGGTAAGGTTTCAGGCACTTCCTTTGATGAAATTGATACAACTTAGGGAATTAAATTGCAAAAGAAAGGGGGAGTGAACACTAAATGGCACACGTGGTTCTCATGTACCTCGTGGCCTGGGCCATTTGGCAGTTCTGCATTTTCCTGTGCTCCAGAGCTCTAAGCTTTTTGTACATGTTAATTTATAAGACGTGTTGCTGATTGATTTGCACCCGAATCACTGACTGCAAAGGTGTTTACAGAGAAATGGTGTCAGCTCCACAGCATGTAGGGCTTGGGAAAACATGACTTGCAGGGAAGGGAGAACCACACCAGGTTGGTTTATATAGGAGAAGAAAGGCTTCCAAAACTCACAGTCCTCGTTCACAGCAGAAAAATATTTGTGTCGTCATTTTACTTTTCAACTGATTTTGGGCAGTGAAACTCAAGTATTACAAGTGTTGTTTTGGAAGCAGAATAATTTGGCAATCCCAGGTACCAAAACCTGCAGTAAGATGTCATTTAAATCATATTGTCAGTCAGAATCCAGCCAGCTGGATTGCGTTGACTGAGGTCAACTTCTCTGTGTAAAAAGGAAGTTCTTTTTTTAAAAAGGTGTGGTGAAATATGTGTTGAGTCAGCTTGTAACTAAATTTTTTAAGTTGTTTTGAGACCTTTTTTCTTTCTGAAGTCAAATGCAAAATTCAACCTTTGCAATTAACCTTTCAGTTAATTGTCATCAAAAGTTCCAGTTTTTTTAAGTATTTCAACCATAGTCATGCTGAATCTCCTTCCCTTGAACTTAAAATCTGCTTTACTTGGCTGGACCTTTTGCCACCACAATTTTTGGTTTTTTCTTCCCAGAATCTTCCAGCTTTATCTCTGTTTCTGTATTTCATGTTCACCCTGGGCAGGATTTTCAGATGCAACTGGGGAACACAGCGTTAAAAAATAATGGAAACTTGGCTACCAAATCATACAAGGGTCTTTGCCAATCCTACCATCTTCTGTGCACAACACTTGATGTGTTCTCCTCTATGAAATATTTTACCCTTTTTGCTGACTTGGAGAATCTCCTTCTTTTACCATCACTTTGAGTGGATCTCCCTCCTCCCATTCTCGTTAAATGTGGTGGGAAGAAGAGAATCAGAGGATTGCAAATGGCAGCCCTGTTTATACTTGAAGATCTGAGCTGCCCTGAGGTTTTATACAGTTCATATAATGTGTATGAACTCAGACTTGTACCCACAGTGGAAAGACATAGAACTCTGATCAAGTGAGTCACATTTTTCCCTGAATCTCCTCTCAGTATTTGGTTAGCCCTGTTGGGGTTTTATTAAGAACTAGGGATGCAGAAGCATGTGGTGTGCCTGTGTAACTCTAGATTTCAAGTTTGTGCCAGATTACTTTGCTTGAGATAAGGACTAACTTTCTCTATACATTTTTTGCTACTACTTCATTGTGATGCAACAAGATGACAGGACCACTGAAGTGATAGTTCCTTCCAGCTTTGATGGAGTAGGTAATGTAGGGCAGCTTTTGTTAGTACTTCTTTACTAACTAAATGTTTCAGAGCAGACAGACACGGCCTCGAATGCGTTAAAATATATACTTTTATCCTCTTGAGAGGCTGCCCAGTCAAATATATGAAGCAGCAGCAGCCACTGCACTTTAACTTAATGCCTGTTATGTAAAAACAGAGCAGAGCAGCAGTTTGTCAAGCCCATCCTTCTGCCTTTGCCTGTGGTCAGGGTAGTGCCTGGAGACCCACGTAAGGGGCAAGAAGGAGAGTAATGTCCAAAGTCCCTGTGAGTGCTGGTGGACTCCCAAGCTTCTGGAGGCAGCAGGTGACTTTATAGTTAATACTAATTCCAGGAGAATTTTCTTCAATCAGTTTGACCAGTATCTGTTTGAATTCCTGTTAACTTTTGCATCTAAATGTATCTTGGCAGGAAGGGGTCACTGCTTGTCTGGTTTTGCAGAATAGCTTCCATTGTTTGTTTTTTTTGCCCTGGCTGCCTTTGGTTTGTGTGATGGCAGCTTTGGACAAGAAGCAGAGAATGTTTGTACCTTATCAAGCTGTGTCATACAGGAATACTCTGTTATATCCCTTCTCAGTTCCTCCTTTTCCATCTCTAATATTCCTGCTGCACCTCATCATTCCAGTGTGGAGTCTGTTTCTTCTCTGTTGCCCTTTTCTGAACCTTACCCAGTTCTACCCGTAGGATCTCCCCCAGTTGTTTTTCAGCTTTCTGTATTGAGTATACCAATACTAAAGCTTGCACTGAAGGTGGAAAGCACACCTGGGATCTGAAGAGTGATATAATGACTTATTCTTTGTTTTCCTCTACTCCTGATATGTTTTTGGTGGGGTTTTTTGTTTGTTTGTTTGTTTGTTTGTTTGTGTTTGTTTGTTTTGGTTTCGGGTTTTTTTGTTGTTGAGCTGATGTTTCCATGATTTTGACTGCTTAGTCCTAGAAGCCTTTTAGAATTTTAGGTAGGTAACCTCTCATCCTTGACAGTGTCTCGCTGTTCACTCCATTGATATCTTCCATAGCCTGATGATGCTCCTGAGGCATTCCCAGCACGGAGGTGTCCTGAGATGAGAACTTCCTTTCAGCAAGAGCACGCATACAATGGAAGTTTTTTCTGGTTTTGTACTGGTATTATCTCTGAATGTCTCTTGTGTGCTTTGGTCATCATGTGGTACTTCAGGCTTTCTGGAAGTGTTCTTGCTTTTGATAATGGGTGGGATTTCTACTTTCAAGGATTTCTCTGAGCTCTTTTGTGAGTGTTGGTTTTGTGGGGTTGATTTACCCCCACCTAATTGTGGTTTTGTAGTTAACCTGTTGGAGTTCCTTGTCCTTCCTGTGTCATTCAGACCTTTTATAAAACATTTTCTCTTCTCTTGGTGTCCTTAACCATAAGCAATGGCTTTCTCTTGGTCCTAATAAAGTTCTTTTTGATAAGTGATATGTCCTCTGAATCTTCAGTGCAGTGACTTTAAATAGTTTCTGTGCTGCCCACTATGGGCTTGGTGCCTCGACTGCCTCTTTTAACTCCTTTTGCAGAATCTAAGAGGCTCTTTTTCTTACTTTCCCGCAGTTTCTGCTTTCGGAGTTGAACAGAAAAATCCACTAAGCCCCATTCTCGCTGTAGCTGCAGGATGTTGCAGTTGACCCTGCTGTGGTCAGTGCTGCAGAGCAGCTCTGTGGTGCTGCCCCTTCCCCAGGTGCCACACTCTGCTCAGGGGGGAATATTTGCTCTGCTGTTTGTGGGTTCCCTGCCTGGCTGTGCAGTCGAGCTGCTGCTGATCATATCCCTGTGTGCAGGCTCTCCTGAGGTGATGTTATCTAGTTTCCATGGAGGTAATGGAAGGCTCCCATTACTGTTGTGTTTTCATCCTTTGCTACATTTCTGCTTTCCTCCTGTATCTACTTACAGGATTCTATTTCTGTGCTTGCTGTCGCTACTGCGCCAGACATATTTAAAAAATACCCAGAAGAAGCCCTATCTGGCCTGAACCTCTGGTGCAACCCCTGGTTATATTCCAAGGAGCTTTCAAAAGATTTAAATTTAAGTAGGAGATGGTGCCTATTAGCCAAAGCCAAATTACAGGACACATTTGTACACTCTCCCTAACACAGGAAGTAGAATTATCTGATAACTCAGGTCTGAACAGCGACTCTGCTGTGCTTCCCCAAGCTCACTGTACTTTTGTTGCATGTCCACATGTGCCAGGCTTTGACAAGTGCTGTCATTGCTCATCCATCAGCATTATCCAGCACCACCACTGCCAGGAAGAGTTTCCTGTAACAGGACTCTGCAGCAGTGCTGGGGGACGGGTGCCTTTGGGGGAGTTTGGCCTCCTTCCCCTTCAGTTGTGAGCTGTGGGTGATGTGACAGCAGGCTGGGCATGAGCCACCAAATCAGACACGTTAGACATCTGCAGAGGAGTTAATAGAAGTGTGAGGCAGGAAAAACAGGGATGGGGAGGGAGATGAATGAGAAGGAGGAGGAGAATTCCCCCGGCTGTGGTGGAGGGCTGTGGAGCCACCTCCTGCCTGTGCTGGACATCCATGGCTGGGCAGAGCACTTTGTACTGCACAGGGCACTGTTTGATTGGCACATTTTTAAATAAAATTGCTGTTTCCCCCACCTGTTTGTGGAAATGCTGCACGTGCCAGGCTGTGAATGGGTTTGGATTTACTGTTGCTGGTTGATTGACCATTTCCTTCCCGTGGCAGTCAGGGTTACCCTGCCATCTCCACTCCTGTGGGAGGCACTGGGATTCTGAGCATCTCCCAGAGGGATTCACACCTCTAATAGAAAATAGCCTAAGAACTTGGAATTAGCTGGGATCCAGACAGGCTTTACAGAATAAAGGACAGAGCCTAGTCAAGGACCAGAAGCTTGTTTTTCTTACAGCAACTTTAAAGCAACTTAAAGCAATGGGATTTACTTTTTAAATGCTACAACCACTGGGAAAAAAGTTTGAGTCTGGCTTGCTGACACAGCAGAACCAGTCAGGCAGGAGGGACTCAAAGCCATGGCCAGTCCTGGTTCTCACAGGTATGTGCTGCCTCTGCTCCTCCTCTGCTGTATCCCTGAGGAGAAGAGAGGAATAGTAATTTCCTTGGCTTCTTTTTTCCTTTACAACTCTTTCTGAAGTTGGACAAACTTCAAGGGGTCAGACCGGGAAACCTGTGTTTCTGAACATGGGTTTTCTTCCACGGACAGATGAAGGAACTGAAGGATGTAATTTGCAATTAAAACCAGAATGAATTTACACTTTCAGTTCCTGCTGAGCTGAGCTTTGTATTTATATTTAAAATATTTCCTTAAAAAGAAGACAAAACTTAAAATTATATCTACCCATAGAGCATAATTGCTTTTAGCTGATTTTAGAGGCAGACACTTGAGCCTTGTGATGCAGCCTGGACAGCACTGACTGCTCACACCTGTCTGTGGTCCCTGACAGTGAGAATGGGGGAGCAGCAATCATAGATTGCTTTGCTGATTAATAAAATCCATATCATGCATCTCAAGTACAAGATCAAAGTTTTGTAAGGGGGGGGGAAAGCAATGCACAGGCAAGAAAAGAAGCTGAGAGATGAGCTTCATGCTGAAGATGTCTGCTCATCTCATTAATTTTTATAATATGAGACTGCTCAGTTTTATGCTTGTGAATTTTCTTTGCACCAAATTTGTTGAAAAAATTCTCCTTTACCCCATAATATGCTAAGCTGTTCTCTAAATATAAAATAAATTTCTTTTCAACATGTTTTTTCATGCATTTTGTTTGTTGGGTAACTTCATAATGCTTTTAATGTAGTTTGTTTGATCTGTCGAGGTAAAACCAAGATGGAAAAATGTGTAAGAAGGGTTGGTATTTTAATCTTCTTTGCTACTGAATGTAATTTGCCCTTACTGTGCTTTTATTAAGAAAAGCTTTGCTTGAAAAAAATTGCTAGTAACACAAATTTCCTGGAAGCTTCTCTACCTCTTTTAGCCTCTTTATTCTCATTGCTCTTAAAAAAAAATAAATTAATATATGAATTATGTGTAAAAACAGCAGCTTTTGTTCCACCCCTCCTAGAGCTTTGGTTTTATGTTTTTTTTTTCACATGCATCTGTAATAGCCCTTTCTTTTCCTTCAGTGTAAGAACGTTTTCTGAAAGTATAATAGTAATTTTGGAAATTCTAAGGTAGCCAATATCTCCTTGGTTGATTTTTAATGTCTTTTGGAAATGAGGAATGACTTATTCATCAGGGCATTCAGGAGCTGTTGCCTGGAAGGAAAGGTGTTGGAGAAGGACAAAAGAAGGAAAAGTAAAACTGGACACTCCATATTTTTTTCTTGAGCTGCATGTAGCATTTCCTTTGAAATGATTTGTGTTTTCATTCTTTCTTATTTGGATGTCTAACTGATTTAAGTGTGGAGAAATATTTAATTAGGGATTAATGAAAGACCCTTTTGTATTACAAATGAACATGCCTTCGAGCTAATTTCCTCTGTTTAAAACCCCACATTTCTGAACTTTTAATTAAAAGTTTGAAAGAACTTTATGAAAAAATATTTATCTAAATATGAAGCTGCACACATCTCTGCATCCTTACCATCCCATGTCAGTGGAGTTAATGCAGTCCTTCAGTGAGTTTATGCTACATCTGGCTTTTCTTTCAACTCCCTGGAGTCACAATAAGGGACCTCTTACTGTTGAAATGATCCTCCTGTTCTGTAACGTTATTTCCATAAATTCAGTTCCCAGTCTAGTAGTCAAACTGTAGCTTTGCTCCTCATTGGCCATGCTTTTCTCCAGTATCCAAAATGCCAACTCTGCCCTCAACCTCTGACACTTGTTTGAACCAGGAAAGAGCAATGCAGGAGTCAGAGCAACAACTGTGAGTAACCAGGCTTGGATTTCCAGTTTGCCAACCTTTACCTGAGGTGATAAAAGGAACTGGCAAAGGGCTGTGTTATTCACTCTGCTGTTTTCTCCCACAACTCCTTCTCTATGTCATGGACCAGCAGTGGGACCTGGAGTTCCAGTGAATCCTGTATCACTGAGAAGGAATTCCCAAAGAAATTTTTTATAGGTGAAAGAGCATTCCACAGCATGTGAGCTGGGGTTGTACAAATGCACCAACACCGTTCACAACCTTGCTCTTCACAGGTCTCTGGAGGAATCTAAGCCAAGCTCATTAGTTAATTCTCTCCCTAGAAACATTTATTTTTCCCTGCCCCCTTTTCTCTTTCGTTTTGGTGGGTAGGGAAACCCTAGGATCTGACAGTGAACTTTTGGTCTCAATAAAGCAGTTATACAGCGCCTGGGTGGAACTTCTCTGAACTCCACTAAGAGGGAGAAAATGTGGAAAATGCTTCCTCCAAGCAAAATATGAACAAAATGTTGTGATTCATTAAACTCCTTCCTATTTGCCTGCAAGTGAGAACCTTACAGTTATTCAGCTGAACGGTGCGTGGCCCTGAGGGGGCAGAGCCAACAGAAAAGGAGATGGCTTCAGTCCAAAGAGCAAAATGCATGTTTTCAGGAAAATGGGGACATTTTGCTTGCAGGCACATCCCTACTTGCACAGTGAGTTTGTTATATTGGGATTCTGTGTTGCTGTTTGCTTTGGTTTTAAATAAGAAACGAAAGCTGCTTTTGGTGTCACCCGGTGTCTGGAGGCTGCTCCATGGAACAGACCATCTGTCCTCCTGGACACCTACTGAAACATGTTCTGTCTACTAACACAGATTCTGTGATTCTACTAACAAGGGCCACAGGATTGCCTTGGAGTAAAGAATAATAAAAAAAAACAAACAAACAAAAAACAAAAAAACCCAACCCCCCAAAAAAATCCCAACTTAATAAGCAAGATAGTCCCTTTCCTTGTCTGAGGAAAGGCTGATTCTTGAGACCGGCCTGTATTGGCTTGATATAAAGTTCCCAACTGTCTCAAAAATTAAGCTGACCACCTACAGATGGATGTGGTAAATTCCAAGAGAGACACATGCTGAAAAACTGCTGCAGATATCACCACGTAGGGATTTTACGTAAAAACATGGAAACCCAAAGCTCCCGGCTGCCGGGCGGAAATGGAAAAAGCAGTCCTGGTGCCACATGGATCGACTCTACGTTGTGGGAAGAACGTTGACTTGGCTCCAAATGGTGAGGAGAAGAGGCCATGAGCACTCTAGGAGCGGTGGTGCCGAAGGAAAGGGGTTTGGCAGAGTGCAGGGAGGGAAATGTGGGCAGCATATGGCCTGGGAAAAGCTGATCCGTGCAGGTACCTCACAGGAATTTAAGCCTTCGTGAGCCTGAGGGGTGTGAGGGGAAAACGTGGCCATCCCGGAGCTTCTACACACGGGTGATGGAATTCCTGTTGTCCCTCTTCACTGTGGTGGATGCTGTTGCATTATACAGCTCCTTCAAGAGCAAAGACAAAAATCAGTCCTTGCTTTTTCATCACTCCTTTGTCTGCAGATCCTGTCAATAGAAGCATCTTTGTGGAGTGTCTGTAGTCAGGTCATTGGATCACTCTCAGTCCTGTGCAGATGGGAGTTCTTAGTTTATTTTAAGCTTTTGTTTTTCTAGATGAAAATAATTGTTCAGCAAGTTGAACTCAGTTTTAGAATGAGTTGTCTTGAGTACATTACAGCACCCACATCCTATTGAATCACACTGTGTGTAGGCTCTTGGCAGCAGTGACTTCACATCTGTTTTACAATTTTTGAATCTCTCTTAATATAATAAAGATAATGTTTATGAGCCTTTAAAACTGTGGTGTGGGAAAGGGTCGGCTGACTGCTGAAAAGCTGGTGTGATGATGAAAATGGAATAACAGGAATAGACATGGTCTGTATTATAAAAACATGTCTGACATGAAAACAATGGCTTCTTCTAATCCTTTAGGGCTGTGACTATGGTTTGTCCTGGAGATGCTGCCTTCAACTTCATTTAACTTTGGCTTGGAAAGGGAAAGACTATATAAATACAGCGAGTTGCTCTTTGGTGGGATAACTTGCTGCTATCAAAGGGAAGGAGGACCCCAGAGCATCGCTGTGGGGCAGCTTCTCAGCACTGCAGCTGCTGCAAGAGTGTGTCTAGACTCTGCTGATTTAGCTGTTAATCAGGTAGAAGAGATGAAGACACTTAGACATTCAGTGAGCAGTGAAATGGTAAACGTCAGATAATTTCAATGTGGGTTTTTGAATGTAATCTCTAATATTCGTGGATGAAGTATTGTGAATTAACTGCATTCCCCTCTGCTGATGTGCATGAAGGAAATGTTAACTGGGTAATGCAAACCAGACAGGTATAATTAACATGCAACTCGACTTGGTTAAAACGCATGTGAAGGAATTATTTAGCATAGTAAATGAAAACAGTTGTTTGTTCAATAACAATTTCAGCAATCCTCCTTAACAACAAAGGCTCTTTCCCTCCTGTGTTACCCTTTCAAGCAAATATTGGGAAAATTTAATTTCTATTGATTGTCCTCTACTGATGGGCCTGTTTGTTTTATTTCACTTGTCAAGTGCTGCAGGCTGTCAGTAATGCTCACTTTTTAATGACCTGACTAAGGGACAAATTTACCTACACCTGTACAAGAGGAAAGACTTCTGTTTCAAGCCCATGTTTGCCAAAATAAATGTTCTGTATTGATGAGATATCTTTTCGAAAACCAGGGAATTTGTGTGTTATATACTTCATTCCAGAGTGCAGGTAGTTTTTCAAGGATTTGTCCGTAGCATTTAGGGTGAGTTCTGACTGTAGCAAACTTGGCTATTTCTGTAAAGGTTAGAACTTTTTCTCTCAGTTGCTCTCAGTTACCAGGCTACTGAGGTTGGATCCCAGAGTGGGTTCAGGGACAGTTCTTTACGTTCCTGTCTTTTAGAATCTCTAAAAATATCTCATTTGAGCAGAACAATCTAATGAAATGTTTTTCTCTGCACTTGCTGAAGATTTTGATCTCCTCCTGGGGAAGTAGATCGGGAGATGTGTTGGAACAGTTTTCCCTGGGAGAAGTGGGGCTGTTTTCACAAACAATTTTTATTCTTTCCTCGCATTTTTTTTCTATCTGTCTCACTGTCTGAAAAAGGTGTGACATCAATGCTTGGGCTTGAACACAACTGAGCCAGAAAAGCTGTGGTTTGCCAGGATGGTTTCTTTCAGGAATATGTTTTTTAAATTACGTGGGATTTTTTTCTTAACGGAAAAAACCACACGGTTGTAAAGATATGAAAAAAAAAAAAAAAGAGTCATTTGGACCATGAGAGACATTCTGACATTGTGATTTCACCTTCTGTGGCAACGCTGCTGGGGAAGGATTTTGCTCAGTGTTGCACTCTGAGTTGGCTGTGTGTGCAGCCATATGCCAGGGAGTATCAAGGATAGATCTGGCAGACAAAACCCCAGAGTTCTTTCACAAAAACCTTGTGGAACCAGAGCTGAACATGTTTCATATCAGGTGTTTTCCACCGATGTGGTCCACGCTAGGATGGTATTTTGTTACCCTTTTGAGAAGTTAAGATGGAGTACTATGATTATTGCAGTTCTGTAATTATTATAGAGTACTGTAATTGCTATGGGCTATAAGGGGTCAAGATTTTGTTATAAACATAATGCAATTGGAAAGCTTATTTGTTTATAGCGAAGTATCATGGGAAGGATCTTAGATGCATTAAAGCTAAACAAACAGAACTGAATCTCTGAGGTTAGCCTGCGGCTCGGAGTCATCATTTTTCCTTGGGATTGCCCCAGTTGTTTGGTAAATTCAATGTTCTTTCATGTTATTGGCTGAATTGGAAAGTTGAGAAATGTGAAACTAGAAAGATGTTGATGTTCTTGACATAATGAATGATATAACTCAAAGCTGAGCCCAGCTCAGATAGCAAGTTTGCTCATGTAATTACCAGTCCTCCTCTGCTGGACTTGCAGGCAGTTCCTTGGTTGTTTTACAGCTCAGCATCAAGTGCCATGTTCTGTTTCGTAGCTTCTTGCTTATGTATGAGCATAAATGCCTCACTACTCCTGTTTCGCGAATTTTTGGAGCAAAAGCACCTTTTTAAATCATTCTTTTGAATGTGCACACCTGCCACAGTGTATGCACCTGACTTTGGTGTCCTCAGGTCCTAGCAGTGAGTTAGCAAGTCCAGCGTTGGAAAAACAGAATAAGCAGAACTAAATAATCACCAGCTTCTGATTCTGATGGAAAAGACACCATCTGTCCTTTCTATGCAGAACATTGCATTTATCAGGAGCAAGCCTGGTCCTTCCAGAGGGGCTCCAGTAGGGAGAGATCCATAGCTGTCAGGTGATAAATGTTCCTAATTAACAGGTGGCCCCCAACATCTGACGTCCCTGCTGATCAGATGATGTATTGCCCGTGTTGTGTCATGGACCACTGTGTGCTAGAACAAGGAGGTAAAACCAACAGAAATGTATCATTTCTTGCTTTCAGTGATGGCAATAACCTCACTAAATAAATAGTGAGAGAAACCAGACCCCAGTACTTCTCTGCATGAAGACCAAAACTTGAAATTTCGTTGGTTCAATTCAGAATTAATAAATAGTTCTTGGTCAGTTATGAAAAATAATTCCTTTATGTGGTTGTGATACAAGTCTCTGAAAGTCACTCATCAGTCACTGATGGGAAATTTCCATTGTTCATGAACATTACTGATTTTTAGGCTCAAGACATAAAAGTTCTCCTTCAGAACGTGGCAGATTGGTGGGGGGGACACACACACTGAGTGTTCCCCTCAGGGCTTTCCCCTTGGAAGGCCTGTGGAGCAGGGAGGCCCAGCTGGCAGATGGGGATGGTGGCTTGGAAGGGCTGAACACAGGCACTGGCTGCTCCAGGGCTTTATTAACTTGTTATGGAATTCAGTGTTTTCTACAGAGCCAGGTGCAGGTGAAGGCTGTCCCAAATCCCCGTGCAAAAATATCAGACATGAAGGATGGGGTTGATCAGTTGGCTTTTCTTGGAAGAGCAATAAAATATATGGAGTCTCATGATTATGTGTGCCTGCATTACAAGGAAAATCATCTCTTGAAACCTGAAGGAAAGTGTTTTTCCTCAAAATGTGCTCACCTATCTACTGCTTGAATTGTACTGCCTACTGATGCTCCCTGGAATTTCAGTGAGGCAAGAGTCATATAAAAATGAAAATAGATTAGTTGGCATTGTTTTCTTACTGTGTTATTAGTGTATATTAGTTTTTCTATTGTATGATATGTTTCATTTATAGAATACCTTGTCTAAATAACTTCTCTATGGATAAAATGTGGCATAGCTAACATCACTACAAGAGCATTTGTTTTATATATCCAGTTAAACCAAACAATTACTAGAGGACTATTTGTAAATTATAGTAGCGGCAGAAAAATCAATTAGATGCTTGTTGCAAAAATCATTACATTGATTGCATTTTGTTTTTTTCTTTCTTTTGCTTAATGCAGAATGGGAGTGACAAGAAAATCAAGTTACCACTCTAATAGTTTTTTCCAGGACTAGCAATTATACTTGTTACTGAATTTATGATCACATTCACAATTTCATTATTTTGCATTTCAGTACAGGCAGCCAAATGTGACAGCTACGAGGATTGTGAGTTTATGGTCATGGCTTTCAAGTGTGTTGCTGTATTCAAATTATTTTAATTATTCATCCTAGAATGGTGATTGTTTCCAGGTTTTGGTAGCTACTAAGGGGGAAAAATAGAGTTGCTTCACAATTCATTTGGATATCAGGTATTTTAGCATCTCAAAAGACTTTGAAAGGAAATTGAAGAGCTGTTTAATCATACTGATTATATATACAAATATATTCAATATATGTGAAATAAAATTGCAAAGGTGTGTATAATATGACAATAACCACATACTCCTGAATTTCATAGAATCACAGGCTGGTTTCTTCCCCTTCCTCCTCTTTAGTGCTAGTGCAGACTCCTGTGTGTTTCTGGACCAGTGAGAAGGATGTGGATCCATCAGGGAACTCTGCTATTCCTGATGGCATTGAAGTCTCTTGGATTCATGGTGGATTTTTCTTGCTCGTGTGCTTAGGGGTGGACCAAGGTAGCAGACCTGGGGTTTGTACTCTCTATTAAGCCATGTGAAGAGGTCAGGTAGACCCAAATTAGTGCTAATTGAACTCTTATTACTACACCAACTGTTCTCAATCCCAAATTGCTTCAGATCTGGCACCTGAAGACTCACAGGAGGAGCTTTTCTTCTCACCTGCAGGAGGTAGGTGACGGTAATGTTCGGTGTGTTCCACAGTGTGAGTACTGATAGATGGTAAGGGAAAGAGCAACTTCTGAATTTCACTACAAACCCAGAATCATCCTGGGGATGCTCTGTGGCTCTGTGTGCTGCATCCTGAATCTCAGTCTCTGGATGTTAAGGCAGAGCTTGTTTTCCATGAGGAGAGTTGAGCTGTGGACCTCAGCGTGCCCAGGCTGTGCAGTTTCCATCCTTGCAGGGTTTGAAGACCACACAGGATAAAACCACGAGCAACCAGGTCTGACCTCAGAGCTGCCCTGTTTTAGAGCAGGGACACTCCAGGCTTCCCTTCCAACCTGAATTACCCTGTGGCTAGAGGGCCTTGGGTGATGAGTGGGACGAGACACAGACCCTGTTTCTGCCTCTGCACAGAAGATACTGCTCTGAAGACCCAGACATTTGTTCTGGCATAAGTTTTTTTTACTGATCCAAAATAATTTTTCCCAGATATTCCTTGTGATTTAGTGTTATTTCTGTCCCTGTGAATACGCTTAGTCGAAAGTCATGCAATTAACTGAGTCATCCACATTAGTCACTCCATTTTTATTGTATGAGATTTCCTTACATTTTCCTTTCCTTTGTTGTGACCCTTCTGAAATGACACATTTTCTTTGTGAGAGAAACAGAGAAATGGCCAGTGAATCTGGGTTTATAATGCACTGGGGTTTCAATTAGTTTCTGAACTAATTAGTTTCTGAACTCAGAGGCTGATTTCTAAAGCAATCCTTCTCAGGCAGGATTTCTGTCTTACCCTCTCGGCGTGCTTGGCTTTCGTTATGAAACTGGAACTCTTAACTTTTTAATCCAAACCTAGTAGGATGAGAACTTTTTTTTTTTCCTTTGGAGTATGCTTCCAATGCATCTTTCATTTTTTCCATAAGCTGTCTACATCTGTTTTGTGAGATGTTGTTTAAGGAATGGCTGCAGCACACGATGGTTATCTGTCCTGACTGATGGAGTCTGGGTATCGAATGCACAGGCTCACCATTAGCAGGAATGCCTGTGCTGGGATTACAGCACCACAATGGCATGTTTGACCACTCACACGTCCTGTGCAAGCTCTGCACCTCACACCATGCCTGTTTTTTTGGGCTGTGCATGGTGTGTCACTTAGAACACAGCAGTCATTTGGAATTCAGAGCGGCACCTCGCTCAGTGATTGATTGCGCTTAAGTGTAGGGAAACAAATAACTCTGGGCAGTACAGTTCTGATGGATTTCTTTACTTGTCTGTACACTCATCATTTCCAGTGGGATTAAATGGAGAGATGTGTGAATTTGTCATGTTCGGGCCACATTCCTGTGTTAATGAGTCACCTTGAATATGTGCTGTAATTGCACAGACTTCTCAAATATTTTGTTATTCAGTGTGTTGCAGTCTGGCACAATAGGCAGTAAAATCAAGTTTTGCCCAATGGAAAGGGTATAATGAGTGATTTTAAAAGGAGTTTTGGTTGGTGGGGGGGGGTTGTTTTGTTTCCTTTTGTTTGTTTTTGCTCGGGGTGATGGAGACAGAAAATACCATTTGAGTTTTACTTGTGTTCACATGGCTCCAAGAGCTGGGCACTACTTCAACAGAGGGTTCCCTGATAGCATTAATATTTCTGATATCAATATCACCTTTGAAAGCAGCAGGTCCCTCAGGCCAGACCTTTCAGCCTGGTTAGACTAAAGCATTCCATAGTTCAGATGTTAATATTTCTGGCCACCTCTGAACCGTGGTGCAGTGCTCACTGGAGAGTTCAGTTTAATAGAGCATGAAAGTATTGGTGATCCTGCACGTGTGAATGATCATTCAGTGTTTAATATAGAATGCACATCCTTTTTAAAGTCTTAGAATACATCATATAAATTAGCAGGAGAAAAGTCTGCATTATACAAGAGATCAGATCTCACAAACAGAGTGTGTTTGGTCTAAAATCCATGGATAGTCTCCCATTTGGTTTCTGGGATTTTGGTTTGTGCTGTGCATCTGAATTTTAGCTTAAGAAGCACTAATATTTGCTCTCCTTTTTTTCCTATCCTGTTGATCTGAGAATTCTTACATTAAATGATCAGTTTAGCCAAATATTTATAATACAGTGAAAAATTAGTTTCATTTGCTCGTGTTTAATGGCAGTGATAATTTGCCTCATAGGTTATGCCATGAAATAGGACTGAGGGACTTGGTTCTGAGAGGTGCAGAGGGAGTCAGGCAGGAACTAGGACTTCTGTCCTCATTTGTCTTTTCCTTTAATACAGCTTTTGTAGCTGATTCTTAGTATTCCCCTTTAAACTGACAAAAAGCAATACTGGGTCAGAGCTGTGTGGTGCTGTTGGATACATCTGGATAGGGACAGGCCCTGCCCACAGTGTGCTCTCCCCCAAATCCCTGATGGGTAGCTTGCTTTAAATTTGTGTTAATGTCATTAACAGTGGATGTTCAGTGCTCTGGATACCCATGAATTTCTCTGCATAGAGCCTCTGTGGCCTGTTCCACTGAGCATAGGGCTTATCAGAGGAAATGAGAAGTGTGCTAAGAGGATCTCGATCAGCTGATCACCCGGGAGCCGGGGGGCTCACTGGGGGGGGAGTGTGTGTGAGCCTTTCCTGTGTGTCCCCATAAATATTTCTGGGCAGATGTAAGTGTCTCCTGTAGATCGTGTTGGGAGCCATGTACAGATGTCTGGTAGATCAGTTTACTTTGTAGCCCCCCAGACTGTTTCACCAGATGACTCCAAGCCTGTTTTCGAAGCGATGCCTGAGCACACAAACCAGGGGGAGGCCACTTGCTGAGTGGCTTATGGCAATAGAAACAAATGTATTTTTGGTTACTTACAAATGTGTAACTGCTTGAAGAATGAATTTCCAAGGAAAGGGAAGTTGGAATATATGTATAATGAGTTATTCAGGCTTCTGGCTGGAGACCTTCAGGCTTTGCTATATACGTGTATCTTATTTGCATTCAAGTGCAATGAGAAGAGTACAGAGCTTTCTTTTTCTGGACTGTGGTGTTAAGAGTTCATTGAAAATGAATCTGGGTAACACTTTGTCATTGCAATAACATTAAATCTATTAAACATCTCTGGAAGCATTAAAAAGAAGTTATGGATTAAACCAGAACCAAAGCTATACAGAAAATAGAGCAGGATTCTTTCCCTGAATATTTTTTTTTTTTTTAACCTGAACTTGTTCCACAGTGTTTGTTTCAGAAATAAATTTCAGTAGTAAATATTTGTGTATTGTACATGGTGAAAATAAACGGTGAGCTGAAATGGCAGGGTGCAAGCTGAGCAAGTAACCGTGTTAAAATTGTTCGATTTGAGAAAAAAAATAGTCTACAGAAGGATAGTTTTGTGGCTGGGACTGGTTGTCTCAACCATGGGTGATGTGAAGAGTTGCCAAATGTGTTGTTTGTGATTCCCATGCCTTCCCCACGCAGAGTCTAAAGAGAAACAGAAAACCCCCAAAGTAAATAAGAGCCGGGTTCGCACAGAAACAGTCGTGCAGCTCAGCACTGCACATCATCAGCCAGGCAAGACGGAGCCAAGAGTGGCATTTTGTAACAGATGCTGTGAAAATCAACTGTTTTAAGTGGAGATAGCTATTTAAACATCTTATTATAGAAGGGAGTATTTGCAATAGATCTTCAGATAAAACAATTAAAAAAAAGAAATCTCTCCTAATGGTGTTGCCCTCAATCTAATAACGAACTGACAGCACACTCTGTTGGTGAGACCAAGCTCTCTGCAGTTTTTTCCATGCATAAGGATGGTACATCACAGCTCATCTGAGTGAAAACCTGCAACGTGCTGAGCCAAGTACCTGATAGGAGTGTTTTTAGAATTTAGTGTTTTAGGAAGAAACCACCAGCAATCTTACCAAGTGAATCAAGCAGGAGGGATATTGCCTGTTGTACCTGTGAGCTTTGTGAAATATTTGTCCTCCTCGGTGACAGAAGCATCACAGAGCCCATATAGAGACATTTCTGGCTGCAGCACTTTGAAAGCACATTCTCTTCTTGTTATTTTCCTTTTGTCACAGCGTGGCTCTTTCGTGCAATTAAATCACGCAATTAAATTTCATGCAATTAAAGGGAACGAAAGGGAGGATGAAGGCAAGAGCGCCTTTTTCTACTGGAATTTTTTGGGAATCCGTGTCTTTGCAAATCATTTCATGGAGTCTAAAGTTAGACTAAACAGTGTATTAGAAACGTATCGTTGTATGGAAGATTGCTTCTGCCTCGGTAAACAAACCAGGGATAGAGTTGCTCTTTGTTTGATGTGCCTTGTAGCCTCACATAGTACATTTAATTCTTCCCAGAACGTGCTCGTCGGAGTGGGGCTCTTTTGAAGGTTTTTGTCAATGTCTGTATCCAAATTACGGCGCGGTTACCAGGCACACACACACACAAACACTCAGGCAGAGCTCACCACCAGCCCTGCTGCTGCTGCTTAAAGCAAGGAAAACATTTATCCTGCTTTTCTCTTCTGCCTAGCACTTCAGAGCACAGCCTGCTTTTATTAGTTGGTGACTGCAGTTGTAAGTCCTTTCCCTCCTACTCCCAGCCCTTCTTGTTTTTCTAGGAGGTTCATGCACCATCAGAGCCCTGGTGGGAATGAGACCAGAGGGCTGGATGTTGGGAAGCTTTGGGGGTAGGGCTGTAGAGGGAAGGGAGAGGGGTTTTAGTACTGTTAGGGAAGAGAATCTTGGGCAGCAGTTTGGGGGAGAGTTAAAAGATTAGACAATAAATTTACTTAACAGAGACTAATCTACTGGGACTGAACTTCATATCCTGTTTTGGGATAATATATTTCCTTCTGTGCTCTGGAATGAATCTGTCATCTCAAGTCTAATAATGAGAGGCAAAGGATTTTTAATCTCTGACCCCTTTCCATATAATTTAATAAAGGCTGGTTTCTTTATTTTATTTGGAAGCTAACTTATTAAACTTGTTCTTAACTGCTCTTCTGAAAAACACAATTCAGGATTTTGCATTTTCAGGTTTTTAAAAATGGAATTTATTTTTTTTTTCTTTAGTTGAGGGCAATAATGTACTTGCAAATTCTTTGTTGTAGCCCTCATTTCAGAGCAGGGTTGTTTGTTTATCTCTCAGCATCTCTGTTGCAGTGCAGAGATGAGAAGCAGAGTCAGGCCACGCTGTTTGCACATTCTTGGCTCCGCATCCTCCCCGGATTCCATCCGACTGGGGCAGACAGGGATGGGAGACCTAAAGCTGGCGTGGGACTTTCTGTAGCAGCGAATGCTCGTTATGTGGGAAGCTGAGTTTCCAATGTGGTAACCACATGCATAATTAGCTGTAAAATCACAATCCTCCCCCCTCCCACCAGCTGCTCCTCGTGTGGCAGCGATCGCACCCCTGACCTGACACGGTGACTTTGCTGAGCCCCCTGGTCCTCTGCAATTTGTTGGAAAAGGTCTCCTCATCCTTGGGCAGCCCCAAAACGTGCTTTGATTATAAATCACTCTGTGGGCCTGTTGAAAGCTGTTGCTCCCAAGGAACGTGGTGGCAGGTCACGCCGAGGTCTCTCTTGCTCTACCTGAAAGGAAGAGTCAGTAAAATATGGCAAAGAACAAGGCTGCCTTCCCACTGCAGATTTAGAAACAGAATACAAAAGGAACAAAAAACCACAACCAAGCCCTTTCCTTAAAGGTCTGTCTGAGATTTAGGTCAGTGTTAAGGGCTGGCCTCCCCTAAGGGAGGCCCAAGGATGTCTCGGGCTCCTTTGGTGCAAACCAACCACGCTGTGCCCATCACAGACGTGTATCTGTGACATCCAAGGCCCTTCAGAGATCCTGCTTCCTACATGAGCCTGTTTACCATGGGCTTTCTGTAAAAAGCATTTTCATGTAACTTGTTTTAGCTTCAGAGTTTTTACTTTTTTTTTTTTCTTTTTCTATTACAAAAGGGTCAAACATGACAGGGCAGGAATTTCAGATTTGTCACAGTGAATTTTAGAGACTGAATTACAAGGAGTAGTGCAGGCCTTTCAAGTAGCCACGTGATCAAATTCTTAAATTTCTGTCGAAAATAAAAGTTTGGTCTTGACACTGATTAAGAGCTTATTTTCACGCTTCCTAGAAATTCCAATCTAAGCAGGCAACTCTTAAAAACTAAGTTTGGAAATAATTACTTTGGTTTTAATCTTCCAGGTTGCTGTGTCCCGTGTTTAGTTTGTGTTCTGGACTCTTATGTTTGCTTTGCAGATGCTGCTGAGGTGTGGCAGTTCCAGCACCTTGCATGTGATTGCACACTTTATGTCCTGTGTTAGCCAGTCCTTCCCATAAAGGGGCTTTGGAAAACCTGGGCATGGGTAATACAGCTCGTTCTTCTGAGAGTTTAAATTCCAAGGATTAACACAGAGGACAGACCTTCCTTTTGGAACACTGGAACTCAGAATTCAGCATGCTGGAGTCCAGGTTCTCAGTGAAGAGAGTGATGGGTTTGCAACAACCGAAGTGGAACTGTGCTGCTTGATACAAGTGTGGCTCTTCTCAGGCTTTCTAGGTGATTTTTTTGGTGGTTGGTAGTGGATTAGTAAATTAGCAAAATCTTGAATTTAAAAATAGGATCAATTTAGGGATGTCAGTCCTCTAGGGATCATGATTAAAATGTGAATATTTTGTTATAATCACTGGTTTCCATAGTAACAGCAAGTTACAGACTCATCAGATTCCTGGGCTCTCTTGTATCCCACTGTAACCTCGTTGTTGAACAGCTTTCCTCCTCACAGCAAAACCCAATAACTCTTATTTTCCATTAGCTGTAACAGGTCCAGTAATTAGAACAGTAAATTTTGTCCAGTAAATAGAGTATGTACTTAGCTGTGCTACTGTGGTTTTACAGCAGAAGAAAAATGGTGACAGTGGCAGTTTTAGAACTGATACGAGTATTTTCATGTAATTTAAACAGCAATTATGGAAAAAAAATAATAGTTTTGCTTCATCTTGATAAATTACATGTTATGGATGCCTCTATAGTATTTTGTCTTCAGAGGCACTTATTAAAATGTTTTCTATACAAAGGACGTTTGCTCCTTCATTTTGATTACAAGTGGGAGAAAAAGCAGATAGATGAAAATTGGGTATTCATGAGTGGTAATGGGAACAAAAGTGCAGGTTGAAAGATGGATGGTGTTTTCTCCTTGGGAAAGGTGATTTTCTGTAGCGTAGAGACAAGAACCCTGGATTAGAACATCTGGAATGTTTGGCTTATCCCCATTAATCTTGAAAATCTATCTTGTGACTTCTGTGGATTTATATTCCCCCCCTTTTTTTAGCACTCTGAGTCATTAGATTGTCTGCTTCATTATACACATTAGTACCTCGCACTCCATAAATCCAAACTGCTGTTCTCCTGAACGTGGCTGTTATTTCTGGGTTTGCTGTCTGTCTGTCTGTCTGTGTGCATTCATATCCTATTTTTCCCCCTTCACTTTTTTGAAGGTTGCAAACTTTGCTGTTTGCTCAGTAACAGAGACCTAAAGCCACATCAGTGACCTCGAGGGGGCCTGATGCTTCATTCAGAGCAGGCAAACTTTCAAATCGAGTTCCTGAAGAATTCTTTCAGCTGTTCCTTAGATGGAAAACTTACTTTTCACACGCGCTCTCTCTCTCTTAAAAAATTATTTAAAAAATAAAAAAAGGGAAAGCAAAAGCCCCAAGTGGAATGGGAAGACCCTGTTTCACCTCCATGAGGTGTCTCTCCAGGTCAGGTCCAAGAGGCTTTAAATGGGGCTCCTGGGGCAGGTGCTTGTAGGGTTTGTGCTTGTTCTGTGAATAAATAAATTACTTCAGTCTCCAGGACTGTCTCCAGGGCCTTTCAGCAACACTATAAATTCTTGTTATCCAGACAAAAATCAAAACCTATTTCTAGTAGAAAAAACAGATCCTTTGTTTCATTTTTTTTCCCCCGAAGTCTTTTAAGACAGAAAAAGCCAAGCAAAATCGCCAAAAATATTAAGATATTCAAGCAGATTTTGTTCAGCTCCCTGGCTTGGTCTTCTGTAATTAACTGGGTACCACATGTGGGGTTTTTGAACAGGGAAACAAATGCAAGCAACTCGACATTCCAGGTGTACCCTACAAATAATGTGAAGGGCTGAAGGAATGTAGTTTCCAGTGTATTTTAATTAGAGCTGGGATGTCTTCTTAGCATTAAGTTTATTTGATTCTGCAGCAGGAGAAGAGAGTCAAGTGGTCTGTGCTTTATGGTTTTCCCTCACTAGGAAGGGGAAGAGGGCAGATTAGGTTGATGGCTACCTGGTGCTAGATGTCACCATCTGCCACCAGTGACATCTGACAGATGTCACTAATGCTAGGTTTTCTCTGTCACACTCAGTTTTAGGCTGTTCTGTTCTGCATTTTTAAGTTAGTGAAACTTTAAATAGCAATAAATCACTCCTCAGGCTGGCCAGAAATAAAACAAGAGCATGGGCTGAACTGCGGGTGCTGGGATGGTAAATGATTTTGAATATATTTACAAACATTTTCTTTCAGAGTTTGCATTTGTTATATTCAGAGTGTGCTACAGCTGAAGAGGTTTTAACATTTTGATCTCGAAGTCTAGAGTTTGAAATAAATCTAAAAGTCTCAGCAAGACTGTTGCTCATTTCACTGATGCTACTTGGGAAGTATTGATTATGATCCCTCACTGTAAAATAATTCCTGGAGGTTAGATGACCTGAGAGCTAATCACTACCTTTCTCTTTTGTCCTCTTCTGTCCCTAACAAAGATACCTGTAAGGAAGAGATTTCTCACCAAACACCTTTCATAATTCTCAGGCACTGTGGAGGGTTCTTGATGTAAAAGTAAATGAGGCCCAAAAATTAGGGAGTTCTTTCTATACTGTGTGACATTACCACATTTAAACTGATGGCAGCTGAATATTCACTTTTTAGGCATAAAAAATCAAACCAAAACACAAAAGCACAGAAAATAGTCTTTGCTTTCATTGTGTTTGCTACAGAAAAATGCTGATCTTCAGCAGTGCAAAGGCAGACATCAGCTCTGGCAGAAAAAATGGGCTCCTTTGGAGGGTCTTTGGGGGTGTAATGTATAGGGCACGGTCTGAAATCATGTGAAATGAGGTTGGGTTTGCTTTGAGTCAGCTCCCGTGTGTTTGTGGCAGTATTCAAGTGCCTGTCACATCCTCAGCCCTGGAAACTCGACTGAAAGCTAAACTTAATATTCAGAGTGTGGTTTCTCATTTGAATTATAGAAGAAATGGTTTATGGATTTGTTCAGTAAATAAAAGAGACTTTTGAGTTCTGTGAGCAGTGACTGTTGCATGCACCAGGCTCTTCAGTCCTTGTGTTACCTTTCTGGGGCTTCTCACAAGCTCAAGAGCTCTCTGGAGAGCTGGGATGGAAGATGGAACTGTGAGTTTTGGAAGGACAGAGGCACTGTCCTGATTTGTGGGTTATACTCTTGGCCATCCAGGCAGTCTTGGTTTTTTACTTCATTGAATTTTCCTTTCAAATCTTTTATGGGACCTCTGCATGGCTTTGATTTAAATTATTTTTGTTAAAACAGTGTTCTATGTTTATAGTAATAATGGGAAACAGAGCGGGGAGTGTAAATACTAACTCGGGAAGGGAAGGAAAAGGCTGTGGCAACAGTGCAAGGCAGGCAGAGAATAAACATTTTCTTGGTGCAAAAAACCCTTGATTCAGGGAGAAAAGATAAGTAAACACAAATAGCATGTAACTTAGTGTAGTTGCTGTAGATGTTGCATTATTTCTCAGTGAATATACAAACAGTGAATCTGTGCTCTCTGAGAACTGCCTGAAATATTTCAGCTCTAACTCTGTATTTCGGTCACTAGTATGAAAAAAGATACTTTTAGTTGCTTTAAGGTGGGAAAAACAGCCATTTGTTTCTCATATCTTCACAACTACAGGAGTCAATAAACTTCCCTGAAATAACACAGCTGAAAAACCTGATATCGAGTTTCCCAGTGTGGTTCACTTTCAAGTCTATAAAATATAAATTATAACCAAAGTAGCGCTTTTCAGCAAGTTTGGAGGATGTGATGTCTGTGTTGTAGGAAAAGCTGTAATGTGTCCATCTCTGCCACTCAGACTTCTCCACGCAGCTTTGTGCAGTCACACTTGATCTATTAGAAACTATAGTTGCTGGAAAAGTTATGAAAACATTCGCTAATATTTTACAGACTCGAGTTTATTTTTCCAAGGATTTTACCTTTCATTTATCCCGGAGCCTTTTTTTTTTTTTTTTTTTTTTTTCAACAAACTGGGTGGTGAAAATATCAGATTGCACTTGAATGATGGCACATTGGGCCCAGCTTTCCCCGTGGTGTGTGATGTGTGCAGTGGAAGTGTGTGGCCACTGACTCATTAAATAACTGTGCATGGACCAGCCCTGACCCGGGCGTGGTTCCTTCTCCAGGTGTTGGTGTCCCAGTGGGTGCTGAGGTTGAGCTCCTGTCCTTGCTGGAGAGGAAGGGGGTGGCTTGCAGAAAACAAAGGAACCAATGATGTGACATGTGTTGGTTTGATGAGGCCTCGTCTGTAGATGGGTCTGCATCAAACATTAATTATGAGCTTTGGTTGGTGGGTTAAACAGTGTCTCGTGGTTGGAAGCTGGAAAAGGAAAGGTCAGGACAGGGTGTTAATTTTCTCTACCAGATCTATGGATCTCATACACTTATTTGAAAGGTGTTTTACTCCTTGGCACAGCAATTTCACATTATCTGTGAAATTCCACATACTGTCAGTATTTTTGGGCAGTGTGGGGAGGTAAACACTGTGCTTTACTCAGAGTGAGATTTCTAATAGCCAAATTGTATATTTGTTATGAATCAGAAAAGAGTTATATAATAATTGTGCATATTTAAGTCTTCTAGTTACAGAAGCAAACCCAAAACATAGAATCCTGGTTTTAATTCTGCCACTGGTTGAGAGAGTTTATGACAGGTTGGTTTGTTTTTTTAGCTGCTGTGACAGAGAATATGTGTTGAATACCTTTCTTAACTACAATCAACATGTTGTAAAATCCTTAATTTGAGAGTTAGAAAAAGAGATATTCACTTTATACACATACTCTTAGACTAAAATTCTTACTGTGAATATTTGTGTAAAGAACAGATGTTAATCCAAATTACACAGTGCCTAATGACAAATACTAAAAAACTTAAAACGTGGTTATTTGTTCTGAAAACCTAATTTTAAAGGAGATGTTCCAATTTTTGACTATGGAGTCATTCACAGGCTCTAGCCAGAATGATGTATGGATTCAATTTTTAATAATTGAAGCATTCCATGAAATGCTTTCAACATTTCACAGAGTCACTGTCAAAAGTATTATTTATGGAATGCAACCGGCTCTTTTTCTTTTCCATTTGATAAACTGGGCACATAGAATGAAATATATCAAAAAAAAAGTATTGTCAGGGCAGATATGAACCTTTGCTGCAGTTGAACCACTTGGTGCTGACAATGAAAGAGTCCAGGCAAGGTAGATCGTGAGCCCTGAAGAAGTTGCCAATTTAGAACTGTGAATATTGGTTGGCATCTTGGTTGCTTAAGTCACGAGGCAGAATCCTCCTTACAATACTTACTTAGGCAGAGGAAGAGCTTAAAAATACGTTGTCTTATGGCTTTTGGTTTTTGTGATGTTTGCTCCACACCCTGGGTGCCAGCAGTGCTGTGAGCAACGAGTCCGTCCAGGTTTCAGTCACGGATGGGAACTGTGAGCTTTGCATTTGATAGTTGTCCTGAGCAACCTGCAGTGCCGTCCTTTAATGAGCCTTCACTCCAGTTCATGACTGGGAAGGAGCCCCAGCACTTTCCTGGCAGGAAAGCAGAGGCAGTGCCACGGCAGCTCAGGGCTGTTCTTTCTCAAAGAAGCTGCGGGAGGCCGGTGCTGCTCCAGGAATAGGCTGCTCCATCCCGGGAGGTGGAGCTGGGCTGCTGTAATCTGCTTTTGCTCAGCATCTGGACGTGAGGAGGACTGGTGGGACCGCTGGGATTGACACCTGCTGTCCCCACCGCTGCCACTTTCTCACCATGGAAGCACCAAGGGGCACCAGGCTCCGTGGCAACGGGGTGATGCGGGGCCATCGAAACTTGTCTTAAAGGACACCAATTCATGCCCTGGGTGCTTAAAGCAGCTGGAAACAGGATCGATGGAGTGGGCCCAGCTGTGGTTCCTCCTGGGCTGAGTCAGTGATCAGCAGAGGGCACCAGATCAACACAGCTGCCACCTGCGTGGCGGGGCGGGCGCAGGTTGGCCTGGCCGCGCTCTCAGAACTGCGGGATGACTTAAATCTCCAGCAGAGATTCAGGTTCAGTGTACAGGCTTTCCTGTAAGGCTTTTGCACTCTAAACGTGATTTCCATCTTATTGTTAAAAAGATCACTTCAGGTGAGCGACCTGCTCCGATATCACCTTTCCAAAAGCTCTGGGACCCCGAGCTGTGTGCTCGCAGCATCTGGAAGCTCAGATAATCTGTTCTGTCATTTCAGAGAGATTGAGATTGTTCAGATGTGACTTAAAATTCTAAAACCCACACAAACCCACTTTTTTTTTTCTTTTTTTTTAATGAACAAGGCTCAAAATAGCCCAACAGGAGATGAGTCTCTGGAGAGTGAGGACGGTATTAGTTTTGCATTGCCAGAGTTGCTGCATGAGGAAAGGTATCAGAAAATGAATGAGCAAAGTCCCACCAGCTTCTGGTTTGTTTTTCCATAAGAATTGCAAAGAAATTTTAAGTTTATAGACATTAACACCTGACAGAACAAGAAAAAAAGATGTATGAAAACAAATTGTTTTGTTGGGAAAACAAATATAAAATGAGTGAAACGCTCTCAGGTTTCATTGGAAGGTGCCAGCCCTGCAGTGTCCCAATCCCTCCTTCCCTCTCACAGTCCAGTAGAATGTCCTCAGCTCCTGCTCAGTATTCCTAAAGACCACACTTGTGTTTAACTGACACAAAGTATTGTTTTAGGGGAACAAAATGTTGGAGCTTTTCTAACACCATAAAGGAAAGGAAAGTAGGTGAAGCTCCAGACATCAGCTGGGTTTTTCAAGCTCTGCAAGTTCACTTCAATGTTTTCACCAGAGTGCATCACCCCACATAATTTCTCCAGCTTTTTATAGCTGTGCTAATGATGTTCTCATTTCTTCTATAATCTGTTACAGTCCTACACGTTAGATTCAGTGATGACTTTGCAGAAAACAGAGAATATGATGTTGGCAGGAATTCCCTTCCCTGGAGGTACAAGTCATTTGAGTTAGGTGAGGAGGGCAGAGTTTGCAGTTTTTCCTGGCGGTGGTTCAGTGCAGGTCTGTATTTATTGTGACTCCAGAAAAGCCTTTTATTTAGTCTTTGCATGAAATGCCTCTTGCTTTTCTTTTGGAATTGGTGAAAGCTGAGAGCATTTTATATCCTCAGAGATCTTACATTTTTTACTAGCGTATGTCAGTGTAGCAGAAAATTTTGACTAATAATGCTTATGGCAAGGGGCATACAGGACCTGAGAGTTTTGTAGTTTATTCAGGAAGAGCAAGATTAGAGTATCAATTGCTAACCTGACTACTGCTACAGGACTAGAGCAATCTAGATTTAATTTACTTTTTCTGAAGGGCATATCAAAAGGAAGAAATCATTTCATAGGCCAGACAAATGTGAATAGTATTGTGATACGTTGTCATGGAAATGTTTTAAGAGACCAAACTTATTTAATAATATATAATATTGTAGATAATGCATTAGTTAAATCAGTGAGTTACACAGGTCAGTGAACTGAAACGGGTGTTATAGGGAACAGAACAGAAAATGAATAATTTAAGCTGTTACTGTATGTGTTTTGTAAAGTTGAATATAGGCAGAAGAGATAGATAAATACAGTCTGATGGATAGAAGGAAATGGAGAGACACAGATTACTTGTGTAATTCATCCAGCTGTCACTTACAGTAAATAAGAAAATCTGTTTTTAGTTCTAGATCAGCCCTCTTTGCACGTAGTTGAGCTTCTGCTCTACCTCTTCATCCTCTCAGAAGATTTTTCAGAGGTTTAATGCCTCAGGAATTTAAAAACGCCCATGTAAGGGGTGTTTTAATGTGTTGGGTTGTGGGCAGCACACAGGGCCCTTCCTTTGCTGCTGTCACTTAAGGAAATGCTCTGAGTGGGAGGGATTGGGACAGGGTTGTTTGAGTGCTGTGGCAGAGGGGGCTGAGCCTGGGGCAGGACATCCCTCATGTCTGTGCCATTGCCAGCTGGGGGCTTGTGGCAAGGTGAAAACTCCAAAATCCTACACTGTGGGACACTGGCCATTAAACAATCAAGTGTGTTTTATGTCTGGAGCTTCTGGATTGTCCCAAACCAATTTTATTTGTTCTTTCTGTGCTGATTCAAAGTGGTACAAGTCAGTGACAGAAATATGTAAGGCACCAGTATCTAATCTCCCCCACCCTCATTTTATAATGTTTAAAAATGAGTCTTTGCCCACCTACAGCAGTCAGGCCAATGAAATAATGATTAAAGGAACTGGGGGACCACAATATCCTTCAGGGTCCCTCATCAGACACCAGCAGGGCCACATGGAGCAGATCAGGTGCTAAGTGTTACTCTTCAAAAGGGTTCTGTGGAGCAGCTAGAGACTGTTAAGTCTTGCAGACTTTTTTTATTAACTACTTCTTTAGGTAAGCATGGAGGTATTTTCTGCTGTAGCCTGCACACCACCTCTGAGTACCAGAAATCAAATAAAAAACCCCTATTTCCTGTCTTCCCAAAGGAACTGCATTACCTATAAACCTTGTTTACCTTTGGGTCATGATTAACATTTCCCCAGAAGAAAGGATTTTGGGTAGCCTGAGAAGGAAGTGCAACACAGTGATGTGTGTGTTTATAGTATCAATGTGAGAAGAGTAAACAAGGAAAAAAATATTTCTGTTTCTGTGATTTCTCATTTGACTTTTTTCGTTTGCCATTTAACTAGTAATGGATGGGATAAGAAAATATTCATGCTGTGATTTTCAGGGGGGAATAATAATAATAACAGTCAGGTTTGTACATATTTCCAGTGCATTTTTATTTTCTTTGCTAACCCACATCCTTGTTCATGTGCCAGCAGAGAACATCTTTGTAAAAGTCAGCTGGTTTTTTTATAAATACCAGAACATCCATACTATATGTTTCCTACAGGAGTTTCCACCACCACAGGATACAGTTGCTTATCCCTGACTGCGAATTTTGTGTCCTCTGAGAGTAGTTAATACTACAGAGATTTTAATTGTGGTGCTAATGTGGAAGGAAAAATAAAGTCAGTGAGTGAGGTGGAGAAAAACATGCGTTTGTTCCAAAAGAGTGTTGAGCAGTTGTGTGTGTTCTGGACCTGAGGAGGAGGCAGCTACACCTCGAACTTGCTCTGTCTCATGCTACAGTACCTCAGGCCACTGCTGCCTGTGTGGAGGGGTTTTAATGAAGGTCACCTTCTTCACCTGTTCAGCTGCTGCTCCTTCTCTCTTAATATAATATTAATATTCTGCATTATATGGTATTATGTCGTATATATTATATAATATATAAAATATATAGTATATAAAATATATAATATATAAAATATATTATACCTTTTATATTATATTGTGTATATATATATATATATAATATATTCTATTAATATCCTGCATTAAAACAGAGCCTCCACAGGACAGTTCAGCTTCACTTAATTTGGTATAGTCAGCCTGGCATCCTCTTTCTCTGTTAAGAGAATTAAGATCTTTGCAGACCTGAACTCTCAAAACCAGCAGATACCTCAGTGTTATGTTAAAAGATGTGATTCAAAATGGAGGGGGGGAGGGATTTGTTCTATTTCTTTTGTTTGTTTTGTTTAGGATGCCAAAAATGGGTATTTACTGAGTGCCCCTGTTTAGGTACTTGAGATTAATCCTCCCTCTCTGTACTGAATTCCAGTGACTCACTGGAAAGAAATCACCTTGACAGCCCATAAGTTTGTGTGTACAGTTCAGGATCTCTTCTTGCTTGTGGCTTCCTAATAAATAGTGAAAAATCAGCATTTCAATCCCAAGGGTAAAACATATGAGTGGTGAAAAAAATCTTTGCTAAAGGCAAATATATTAAGTTTTGCCAACGGCCTTGTGCAAATGGCATTAATTATTGAGAGCACAACTTGTGTGTCATGTAGCACTTATTAAATTGAAACTAACAGACAAGATGTTTTGTTTTACAAGAAATCAGCACCAGTGGTTTAGAACTAACCCTGGCTGGGTTAGGTGTTCTTCAACAGGAGCATTTTTACCTTTCATTCTTATGCAGCTAGGCCACAGACGGTGAAAAAAAACCAAATAAAAAAGACATTAAAAAATGCAAACCAGCACAGAATGACAAGGGGATGGTGTGTCTTCCTCATAACCAGGCACCAGAAAATTGAACAGACTTGAGTGTAATTTAACACTGTGCTCATATTTTAAATTTAGATTCTAGAAGCTTCGTACAGGTGTCAACTTGTAATAGTATGTTCTGTAAGTAAAAGGACAAGTAGTTCTGTTGATTTTTTTTTTTTCATTTGTGGTTCATGGGCATTTGGATAATGTAAAAATATCCCATGTCAGCTGATAGGCTGATGGTACCAGAGCATCCCTGCTTGGATTGCACGTTGACAGACAAGCAGATCGCTCTGTGCATGTGCTTTTGGAAAGGTTTAAGGAATTCGAAAGTTAGTGGAAACAGCATCTGTCAGCTATTATTGTGGTGTTGCTCTTCCTTGTTTAGCAAGTTGTCAACCCCTAAATTGACAGAAAATCAAGCAAATGTATTTTTGTGTACAGTCCTTGTCAAGTGGTGGAGGCCCTTTTTGTGTCTTGTCTTGGCAATGACATTGTAGGTTCATGTAAAAAAATCTAAGCAAGCTGTTACTGCACTGAAAGACCTTGGGTTGGGACAATTGAAAATACTTGCTTTCTGACATAATAAATATTTAATAACTCTTCTGTAAATAAGAAGCAGTTGGAAAACAGAATTCACCAGCAGGATACTTGAGTTTTCTCTGAAGTGAGCTAAATGCTCCTTTTAGCAGTTAAGCCTTTACAGATGTCAGCTGAGGAGAACAAACATCTTCATAATTTATTTATCACAAGTGAAAGCTGATTTGCTGCTTGTTCATGTAGATGTTGCTTCCATTTGACTGTCTCCATCGTGTCCACTTTAAAGAAAATTACAAGCTGAGATTCTAAAATAACTTTTTTTTTTTTTTTAAGGATGCTTTTCTTCCCTAAAGGTAGATCTCATGCAAGAGAATTTAATAAAGGAAAAAACACTGTCCATCTGCAAAGCTTTTCAAAGAAATACTCTTTTTTCACTAATTTGCATTGGTGAAGTTGCCTTAAATGCAAAGGAAGCTTTTATGTTTGTATATCTGTGTCCTTCAGAGATATCAAATCCCCAGTTTTAGAACTAGGTTTTTGCAAGAATTGTATTCATACCCTTTGAAGAAGAGGAGCTTGGCCCCAATCTTTCAGATTGGCTGTTTCCCTGCACCTTCAAACACCTTTTTCACTGTACGTGACTGAAAAGTGTTTTTAAATTCTGGGATTTTAAGGCTGAGTGGAGATTTTAGGCAAAGTGCAAGAAGGCTTTTGTAGGAAAGGTCTGTTAAATATGGAAAAGGAGAGAGGGAGGACAAGCCCCAAACTATTCCATGCTCCCTTATTCCCTCCTAAGATTCTGAGTTGATACTGCAGTGAAATTTTTCCTTGGAGTGTAATGTTTACTTGAGGAAGATGGTGTTGAAGAATAAAATTCCCCCCTTTATTTTAGCTACAACGTTCTTAGGATCACTTAGCTGCTAGGTTGTGCTGTGCACTGTTTGAAAAGAAGCAGAAATTTTAAGATAAGATCAACTGCTCACCTGGGGAGACTTAGAAAAGTTTCATATTTGAAGCACATGTTCCAAACCAGCTAGTCAGGAATGGATAACATTAAATTCTTACATCTGGCACAGAGCTGCTTGCTTTTATGTTGGTTTCTTTTCTTGTTTTATTGTTTAAAAGGATAATAAAACCTCACAATAATATCTCATAATCAGCATAGCATATCTCCAGGCACCTTGTGCGTGGTGGATTTGCCAAGAAGAACATAAGTCGTGGTTTATTTTGCCTGCAGAAATGTTGAGGGTTTGCATCTGGATCCCTTTGGAAATAAATTTATGGTTTTGTACCAGTGCAAAAAAAAAAAAAAATAAAAAAAGGAAGAGGAAAATATTCCACGCTGGATGAATATATGGTAATTCATTTTGGCTGGGTGGTAAACAGAATTAATTATCCAAGCAAATGATGCACTTTTGGCACCACTTCAGCTGCTGCCATGGGTTGCCATAGATGCTTCAAAGCCAAAGTTCCAGCTATTTGAATTTGGCTTTGGTATAGTTCTGTGGTTAGTTCTGAGTAAGCGGAATAAGTCACAGAGAATAAACCCAAAATCCATCTTAAAATGGACAACAATTCCAACTTCTAAGTTTTTAGTGTAGTTTTAAAGCAAATGTTAGCTGTGCCTCACACACACTGATTTTCACTGCTTGTTTTTAGGATTGTAGGAAACAAAAGCAAGGAAAAGAGTGGAACAGGGAATGTTCAGGCGTCTTCATTAGAATTCTTTCCAAATACTCTACTTTTTTCCCACTAATTCCTTTTTATTCTTAAATCTATTTAAGTGAAGTGTTGATGTCAGTGGACTGTTTATTGGCTGTGTTTGTTTCTTTATGTCAAATGTGTGTCAGCTGGGGAGGTGTCCCTGCAGCTGTGCCCTGGTTGTCCCTTCTCCCTGGATACTTTCTGTGGCTGCTGGAAAGGGCAGGAGATTCAGCTCAGACTGATCTTGTACTTCTGTTTCTGTGGCTTCTGCTCTAGATTTTTTTTTCCACCAGTTCAAATTCCTTTAAAATTTTCGAAGGCAACTCTTTCCTAAGGGTTCTGAGGGAATCAGGATCCATCCACCTTTTGGAAATCCTAGTCCCAGCTGGTGATTGTAGGGCATTTTCTTCGCGAGGTGAGTCTTTCCTACAGATCTCTTTAATCCTCCCCTTAGTCTGATGCAGATACTTTTAGCTCCCTCTGAGGAAAAAGTTCTTCTGAAGGTGTCAATCAGAATATTATCCCAGAAATGTCTAGATGGTGTTTCCAAGAGGAGGAAAACCACGCTTTGAGTGGCAATATTTGGTCAGTCACATTTCCATGTTCTGATATCCTTCTTTACTGGAACCAAAAACTGGACAGTGATTGTGAGACCTGTGCATCCCCTTTGGCCTGTGTCTTTTTAGGCCTATTCATTATTTGGCCAATGTAAATAATTCTGTGACTTGTTTTTTCCAGGCTTACAGCTTATCTTTGTTTGGGTCTAACCATCTGGAATGGTTGTGCACTGTTTCATTTTCCTTAATACTTGCCTATATTACTAAGTTGGGTTTTTTTACTCTTTTCTTATAGATAAACTATCTGAAAACCTTCTGTGAATAGACTGCTGTTCCAAACAGAGTTCTGATTACTAAGCAGTTGGGTTTCTTGCCATCAGCAAATGATCATTCACTTACTAATGTAATGAACCATTTTAAGGGAGTTTGTCTTGTTTGTCTCCCGTTAGTGTTGGTTATAATCATTTGTCTGATTCAGCCTCTTAACTCCATGAAAATTGTTCCCATCAAATTATATTTTTAAACCACGACAATGCTAAATGCAGTTAATTGTTTATGGAATGTTCTGCAGCAGAGTGATAGAGACAATTTGGATCAATCAGGTGGCTCTGACTAAAGCAGACGGATACATTACTGCGTCACTGTGTTGCAGAAATCATTAGTGTTGCTTTGAGAAGTGCCAGTCTTGGTTAAAGATGTCAGCAAAGTCAAGGGGAAGACAGAAAAAAAAGAATATCCATTTGAAAAACCTTGGTTTAATTTAAAAGTTAATGCTGAAAAGTGTACAGTTGAAATTTTATTTTCCTTCTGTTACACCCACTGATGACTGCCAGGAGAGCAATAGGCCAGACATGGGATTAAAATTGTGCTAGTTAAGTAATTTACTAACTACTAGGCTGCAGTTCTACTCTTTTTTTAGACTGCTGGCTTGAACTATAGACTTGAGAATTCTTACACCTTTAAGACATTTTACTAAACAAATATGAATTTAATATTGAGAGTTACAGAATGGAAAATATAGCCTATACAGGGCTTATAGTATTTCAAGGGCTGAATTTAATATGAAATGCCATTTTTCACGGAAACACATAAATTGAATCATGAAGAAATACTTTCCTTCTAAATCTTTTTCTGTAGACAGACAATTTCATCAAGCATGCTCTCAATAGATAATGTGGGTGTCAAGGTGTGAACATGTCTTGAAACAGTCCTTTAATTTGCCATGGGAAGTCCCTATGCTGACTGTAAATACTGTAACTTTCTCGTGCTAAGTAAATCCAAAATGAAATCTAGACAAGCCATTAAGGAAATAAAGCTTTGGTTTAATTCCATTGCATTCCAACATTATGGAAAGGCACATCTTGGAATTGGAACTGATTGAAACATTTGAGACTGAATATACTGACAGTGAAATCTGATTGTTTTTGTGGAGATGCTCAGATATATCAACTTACACTGAGTTACCAGCACAATCCTGTAAGGGATGCTGACATCCCAGCCAGCCTTTCCTAGATCCTGATCCTGCATGTCCCTCTGGTGTTGTGGATCAGAAGCTCATGATTAGGAAGCCTTGTCCATATCTATAAATAGTTTGGGGTTTTTTTTTAACCAGGACAATTCAGTTGCCCTTTCCATGGTGTGGTCCCCCCACAATGCCTGGAGAAACACAGTTGGTCCAATTTGTCATTTATACAGATCTCTCCCAGTGCCTGGAGGACTTGTTTTATGAGGAGAAGGTCAGACTTTACAAGGGCTCATGTCAGCCATCCTCATCTTGCACAGGCATTTGGGGAGTGCACCTGCAGAACTTGCATAAGGTTTCATTCAGCAGAAGGATGTCTAATATAATTGTTTTTCACATTGGATTGTATTTCCTTATGTAACTTCCTCACCTAAATCTTAATTGTGCTGGAACGAGTAAATAAGTAAATAAATAAATGTGGTTATTTTAAAAACTTGAGGTTGATTTTTTAAAAAACATATCTTCTCGCATTGAAAATATGGAAGGAAAACTACTTGAAGATGTCTTGTATATCTTTTAAATACTGTGTTGACAAGTGCATCAGTTCTTTTCCTTAAAATTTGCAATTTATGATCAGTGAGTGTAAGAAGAATTTGTGAAGAAGTAGCAGCTTCATTTTTTTTTTCCATGACATTTATTTGTCTTCCCAACTTGATCAGTAATGAGCAAACTGCTCTCTTGATATTGGAGAAGCTCACGCTTGGGAGTTCAAAGCCTGGCCTGTGTGTCTGTGACTTAAGCATCACATATGGAAAAGGGAAAATATTTTCTTCCCAATAGTTTCTTTTATTTTAAGTATTTTTCAGGTGGCTTTTTTTTTTCATTCACTAGAAAACTTAAAATCGTTAATGAAATCAGAAAACTCCCTTGCCTTGGGATTATTGGGATTTTGTTGCCAACCAGCAGAAAGGAAACACTCACTGCAGGTAGAACTGAGCTTCCTGTGATACTTCCACACTGCTGGTGATAAGTTAAAATGACTTGGCAATTTTGATAAGTAGTTATT
Source organism: Lepidothrix coronata (assembly GCF_001604755.1). Lineage (NCBI taxonomy): Eukaryota > Metazoa > Chordata > Aves > Passeriformes > Pipridae > Lepidothrix > Lepidothrix coronata. Next base: position 2,233,159 of record NW_016690301.1, on the reverse strand, counting down.
GTATAAAAAAGAGGATTTTTCAAATGCCTTACTGATCAGTGGCGAACTAGGGCTGTGCTATAAAGAAATTTTGAAGAGAATTTGAGCAGATTTTAGTCCTGTGCCCATTAGGAACCGATACCAGTTGGCTCAGGAAGAGCATCCGTGGTCATTACCTGCTGCTCCAACCAGAGCACTGCTGTGTGTCACAGTTAATGATGCCTGCAGTTTTGGTTTGCATCCCAAATGGTTTCCTTTTTTTCTTCTGTGAAACTCTCTGTTAAAAGGATGAACTCTGTGCGTGCTATTTATCTTTCTTATGCATTTAGGAACTAAAGAACGATCTTGGTCTTTCCCGTTTAAAAAAGAAAAATAAATTCTTGAAACTACCTCATCTCATGAAGCTCAGCTGAAGAACAGGAAGTTTCTCAGAAGTTGGTGTTTTTATTTTGCTGTTAGAGGCTTTGTGGTGGCCAGAGTATATATTTTAGGCAGTTTTCTGTGACTGCTCCAAGTAGAAAGCCCTGAGGTGTGTTTTATTTGTCAGGTGTGACCAACCAAAGGGTTAAACAGAGTCCTCCAAAACTGTCAGGCCATGTAAAACCACATGCCAAGTTTGTAAAGTGAAAGGCATGTGAGAAAACAGGTCATAAATCACTGTGTCTGTAGGAGATGAAGTCTCCAGTATTTATTATTTACACACCATTTTGATTTGTCCATAAGGAAGCTCCTTGTCAGGATAAATACTGTAACTGTAGTGATAACATCCAGCATCCAGCAGTGGGGCACAGCTAAGACAGCAAACATCCTCTTACCGTGTTTCCAGAGATGAAGGGGAGCATTTGGCTCACAATAATTTCTTTTTTAGGGGAAACTATATATAAACCATTGAAGAAAAAAAAAACTGAAGGCAAAGAAGGGTTGTTAAAGTATCTTAAGGAAACACACGTATTTCTTTTCCTCGTGTGTTCCTGAGCAAGGAGTTTGGGGTTTTTTTTTTAAGAGCTTTTGGAAAAAAATGGGTTTAGATTTCTTTTCTTAAGACAGCTTTTTGTATGCATCTATATAAAACATGTATATTTTTTTGTGTGTGTGTGTATATAAGTGGATCTGGGTATATTTATAGCTCTTGCTGGAGCCAAACACGTGAAGGCAGACGTGAGTTCCCCTCTGTACCTCTCTAGACCCACACGTGCTTTCCTGCTCCTCCAAATCCTTTGAGGAGAGGCTGCCAGATGGAGCAAAGCGACTCCATACACATGCATCCCAATATGTAAAAAAAAAAATAAAATAACACAGGTTTGATACAAATCAGAAAGGTTTCCGAGTGATCTGAGAACGTTTAAGGGTTTTCATGGGCTCACCTGTTTGCTTTTCCTTTGTTGCAGATATCAGCTCTTTCACTGCCATGTGCTGGCACCACAGCTGAGCTCCCTGAGCTGGTTAGTGCTGTGTTAGTCCTCTCTTGTGCTGAATCTTTCTGGCTGTGAAAAAAAAATAAATTGCTCTTTGGGATCTTAACAGTGACTGAAGAAAAGGCCATTATTTTGTGACAGAACGGAGTGTGTATCTGCAGAGCTTGTTCAGCAGTTGGGAAAGATGGGAAAGGGTTGTGTGTTCCCAGCACACCTGGACCTTCTGTAGAAGTGACATATGTAGAGATGAGACTGTGTGACACTTCTTCTACGGTGACAGTTACAGTGACTATTCTGAGATGCATTGGCTGGGTGATTTTTCTGTGTTTGGCTCTCATTTAGTTTAAAAGTTTTTAATTATCAAGTGGGCTTTTATTTAGAATGACACGTTCTGATATGTCATATGAGAGTAGTTTATACACTCTAACCAGTTGTCATTCAATTTAAAGTAAAACATTCATATATCTTTCTTTTTCCTTTGTTAAAGGAAGAAATATCAGTGTGGAAAGTTTAGGCTTAGTTGTTTGTTTTTCTTTTTTTTTTCAATTGTGTTTATTCCTTTCTTCTCTCTGTAAGAAGCTGGTGTGTTCCCTGGGGACAATGTGCTGAACCAGTAGTCTGAGAGCTTGGGTTTTATCCCTAGTCTATTCACTGTTTTTCTCCTCAATAACTCTCTTTATCTTTCTGTGTTCCTGTTTGTCTCATGTGCAAAGTGGGAATAACAATCCTGGGGCTTCGATGGAAATAAAGTAGAAATTTCTTTCTGAAAATCAATACATAAAATCTATGTGTTAGTGACCTAAGGTGCATTCCCCCCTTTTTTTTCCTCTAAATAAGTTGTCTTGAGAATTTTCCTCTCGACTTGGACAAGATGCCTGTGAAAGTATCAGGTGTCTTGTCAAAATAGTCAGAAGTGTTGCCTGAGCTGGAGGTATTTTGTAAACTGCAGAGAGAAAAAAATAGCTGTAAAAGTTTTCTCAGAGATGTGTGATTTCTCCTAGCAGGAGAGGAAGAGAGGATTTTATTCTCTGACCACATTCATGGGAGTAGTTTTCATACGTAATTTTTGCCAGCAAACACTCCCACTCTGCATATTCCCTAACCTTGTGCCTCATAGACACGGGTGGCTATTTTTGAACAAGCTTTTCCAAAAGGATGCAGCAAACCCTTGGTGCAGACAGGTTGGTGTTGGAGATTCAGGCTCTGCCATTTCCAGTACGTCTCCATCTCCGCCTCGTGCGGCTCCCTCCTGGCAGCACAATTCCCAGGGATCTGTCAGAGATGGATGTGGAAGCAGAGGAGCTGCAGCGTGTACGAGTAGCAGAAGACAGGATGAATAGCTCCTGAGGGTGTGCAACCCGCAGGAAGACAAAGGAGAGAGCACTCCAGCTCCCAGGGAAGAGGCATCATCTCTCAGCATGATTAAGTGCTTCCACGGAGCTGCAGCAGCTACAATAGCACTTACATCTGGTAACTTCTAGCTTTTATAGAATGCCTTTGCCAGATTTTTCGGTATTTCAGTGAACATATGTATGTTTATGTTGGAGAAAGGAGTTTGCTTTAATGTCACCCCTTCCGAGACACACTTGGTAATAAACAACTCCAGATCACGCCTGGCCTTTTTTCGTCAGGAGCGAACTCAAAATGTTACACTGAATTTCAGGCTAACACTAGAGAATACACCTGGGCCTTTGATAAAATATGTGTATCTCAGGGCAGGATTAGTGTGTGAAATTCAGGCTCCCCGAGTTTGTTATTTTCTCCATTTCAGGTCTTTTGATTTTGTCACTGGAGTGATTAGAGTTGAACGGAGCTTCGTGCGTCCAGGTTGGGGAATGTGAGGAATTGGTGCCATGTGTTTCCCATTGTGGGAACCTTTATGATATCATCGTCAGGAACATGCTCAATATGCCTTCCAGACTTGGCATGCTATTTAGATTGCATGATTGGTTTGGACTGTGTCAGGACAATATTCATGTTTCCCTCGGTGCACAAATATTAAAATATTTAAAGCGTTTAATCTGTAAGAGGAAAGATTCCCCCCCCCCAAAAAAAAACCCAACAAACCAAAAAGAGAACCTTTATATTCCTGATGAAAATGTGTACAGCATTAACATCTTGACCTTGTTTTGCTGTGGGGACTCTAAGAAATTCTCTATTCTATTCAGTGGAGCACTAGTTCTCACCTATCCATCCTTAAGTACTCTCACAAAAACACATTTTTGGTCCCAGTTGCTAGAAATAAAGTCCTCCTCCTGTCAGCATATGGATAACAGCTGTCATTACTACTAGCCAGTTATATTGTCTGCTGTCCCAGTCCTTTATCTGTCCAACTCCAGACACTATTTCAGAAAATCAGAATAAATAATCCAGGCATGTAGAACCGAGGCCAAGCGATTTTATTTACAACACCTGTTGCCTTTTAGAGGGTTGGCAGAGTCAGGCTGAGCCACACGGCTTTCCGGGTTTCCTAACTGGTCTGGAAAAGGATCTTTGCAGGTTTTTAGATAACTCTTAATTTTTATTTTCATTAAAAGGTTTCTTATTTTATTGATTTGTATTCTCACTGCAGTTTTCTTTAAATACCCCTGGATTTTCTTTTCTAGATTTTTGATATCCAGTGAAAGCCTTTCCGTTTCCTCGGATGTTTCCAAATTTTAACAACTTTTCTTAATTTCTGCCTTCTGAAAGCATGTCAGTTTAAGCTGAGATGGTTTTGGTGTTTCAAACTAAGCAGAGCTTGCATGTCAGTATTTGAATGCCAGCCCAGGCCAGCCTGGGCTGACTCCAGTCATGGAGGTCACGGCTTGGCCACTGGTATTTTGGGCCACCTGGTCTTTGGTGCTTTGAAATTGTGGTGACCTGGAGCAGCTCAGCACAGCCATTACAGCTGTGCTTCCGTAGGTGTGATCTCAGAAAGAAATCCCTCATAATGAGTTGTTTAAGGCACACCTGTTTGTTATCTTTGGATGAACTGGTAGAGCTGGAAGCAGAAAGGCTTTGGAGGACACAGACACTTCATCGGGTCAGACAAATTCTCTTGTTTTTTGACTGTGCTCATTGGTTTAATGAATAATATTTTATCTGCCCAGTAATCTTTGTCTTAGATCTTGTTTAGTCACAATTTACATTGGTTTTGTGTAAATTTAGAAAGCTACAAAGAGGACTCAGGTGTCTCACAATCTTAGCTAGAACTCTGGAGGCATTTAGGCTGGCAGGGACCTCTGAAGGTCATGAAGTCCAATGTCCCTCTAAAGCACAGTCAATTGTAGCAATTTTTTAAAAGTTAATGTTATCTCCATTTTGTCACAGGAAAACCAGAAACTTGAAGCCTGAAAAATGGAATATGTTTCTTGAAAATGTATGTAGTACATATAGATACATGTTACATGTATCCATACATGTTTTTAACATCCAGCTCCAGTGTGGTATGGCTGCCTTTGCTACCTGTGTCAAAAGAGGTGGAAAATTATGTACTTGGGTTCCACTGCTGGCGATTTTATGTGCTATTTAAAAAAAAAAATAATTCATTACCTTTGTGAGAATGGATTGGTCTCTAAGTTTACAGGTGTGCAAGTGCAGGACAGAAAGGAGAAATGAAAATGCAGCCTTTTGCTCAGCAATATGCATATATTTATCTTAATTTGAAATAAGTAATATTTATCTTAATTTGAAATAATTACTTTCTTACATAGCTCCCAATGATTTCTCATTTCTGTGGGTAAACAAAATTTATTAAAGACTTAGAGAAGCTAAAATGCATTTTGGATAAAAAGGCAGTCATCAAAACTACATAGAACCACCTCTCGTGCACTGAAAGTTTTTGGAGGCTCTGTGAAATAGCTGTTCATGCAGGGCTTCTGCCCTCTTGGCCTTTTTCTTATTTTAGCAAGGGTGTCCTGCAACATGGATTATCTATAGAATGTACGTGATATCTGTCTGTAAACATGCATATCTTACTCGAATCCAGAATCTGTACATCAAACCTTTGAATGCTCAGTTTCCTGGTGAGATGAGCTCAGACAGAGTTGAAGTGATTTCAGTGCAGTTTAAGACCAATAGGCTGAGTCTGCACCCATTTCAGTGCTCCTAGTGTGGAAAGTATCCGGGGGGAAGGAAGGAAGGAAAAAGGGAGCTGAAAATGTTCATGGAGTCTACAAACTGTTGCTGATCCAGAAGGAAAAGCTGAAAGGGCTTGATCCAGTGCAAAACTCTTCCATAGGTGCACCATTTTCATTTTCTTACAATGTGTTTTGTTTATTAACCTTGGCTCTAGGATGTGAAGTGACCACCGTGCTTTTTGTGCCTTCTTTTTAAATATATTGTGCCAAAGAGAGACATAACAGTTTGTGGAGAGAAAAAAATTACTTGGAGCTGAGTTCTTGCCAAATAGACTTAATTATGTTGGATGTAAAGAAGAAACA
>NW_016690301.1:2054777-2227331 GCF_001604755.1 Lepidothrix coronata | reverse complement strand
ACAGTGTCATTGTATGAAATATGCTTTAGCAGGGCATGTCCAGCTTTAGAAACCATACACACCACTAAAGACAATGATATTCTCATAATTTCTTTATCTTAAAACCTGCATGCCAAAGGGAAACAAAAAACACCTGCCTGTTCCAACATGTCTTTTCAAAGACCATGAGTGCCTCTAAGTGGCAGGAGTAAATAGAGTGGCAGAGTTAAAACTCCCTGTAGTGCACTCCAAATGGGATTAAACATCAACAAACCCCTGCTGAAAAGATCTCTTACTTTGTAATTTCCTGCGTTGGAATTATCACAGTTTTGGGAGGAAAAAACAGAATGCAGGCATTGTTTGACGTGAGCATGAGGAGGTGCTGTGGCTTCCCCAGGTGGAGTTGTGGCTTCCCCAGGTGGAGTTGTCTTCCAGTCTTCCTCAGACATACCCATTTTTAGCAAATCTGTGTGGGGAATGACACCTGTGTTTTCCAGTGCCCCTAGAATTACTCCTATTTTCGTGTTATTTATTCTGCAGTCACTGAGACACACTAGAACAGTTTTTAATTTTTTCTTATTTTATGGCCCTGCTGCCAATGGGCAGCTCATGGGAGAGGCTGGCAGGGAAGTCCAGTCCTTGACAAACTCTGTAGGTTCAGTAGGTGTTACCTGTGTATGGCACATCTCTGAGAATGTCTTTGGAGCAGGGTCCTTCTGCCTGGTATTTATCACACAGTGGAGTCCCTTTTACCACTGCTCCAACCCTCCAGTCTGATGTAGGTACTTCATTTTGTGATGGGATTATTGATTTTGTGTGCTGCTGCTTTGATCTCATGCATTAGCCACCAAATCCAACCTTCTCCAACAGGTAAAAACACTTCTCTTTGGAAAGCACCACAACCACTCTGGAAGAAAATTCCCATTTTCTGTAGTCTTGCTAGAGAGCATTAGCAGGTGTTTTTTCTACACAATGGCTTTAACTAGATACCTTTTTCCTTAACAGAATAAATATCTATTAGATGCCTACAAAGACAATAGAGGAATAAATTTTTCCATATTTAGATTTGTTGCTTTCTTGATAGGGGCATTCCCCATGCTCTGTCCCTGACAATTCCTTTGGCAGTAATGTAACTTTCATTTTGCTCTATAAATTTTCATTTCAAGTTCATGTATAAATGCTAGTGTAAAACAAGTATTTTCTGAGGTGGTTTAAACGTTTTATTTATTTTTACTCAATAAGTAAAATATGGTCTACTATAATGGCAAATCTGATTCCCCTAACCCTAAAAAAAAAAAAAAAAAAAAAAAAAAAAAACCACATAACTTTGTTTTTCATTAATAGCAGCAGTGGAAGATTTCCTCAGGTTTTAAAACTGTACTTAAGATAAAAATGTATTCTGTATGGTCTCAATTAGTGTGAAAATGTGCAAATGTCACAGATTGTTAATTACTCGAAGCCAGAAACATGGGAGAAGGAAAGGAGGTCCTCTAGTTTTCCTTTGATGTGAACATGCTCCAGAGGATGGCAGCTCCCCCATAACTCAGTGCTGAATGAAGGAGGGGGGTGTCTCCCAGGTGATAAATTTGCACTCTGGAGCCTGGAATTTATTGTAAGCTGTGGAAGCTGAGATAGTGGCCACAGGGTCAGTTTAGGAAAATGCTGCCAGCAGAACAGTTATCTGGGCCTGGTACTACCAGCATGATATAATTAAATATGTTGTTTGGCCAGCAGATCAGAGTGGGAGTTGGAATTAGGATATGAGAGTGCCAAACAGGCAGGCTGCAAATCAGCCCTGCTAGTTGAATTCTTCCTTATTTAAATGGAAAAAGAAAAAAAGAACAGAGAAAAATAAAGGGTGAAAAAGAGAAAAAGGTTTGTTCATGTTGTCATTACCTTTTGAAAGGAGGTCTTAGAAAGTCTGACATTTTAGAGGAGAGGTAGGAGGACAAGTCAGGGTGGAATGGCAAGGCAAGATTGATCCTTGAGAGGCTCGGGGAGTGGGGGGAACCATGTTACAAATGGTAATAAGGCAAGTTAAGAAAAATGATACCAGATGTGGCCGTAATGCCAACAATCAGCAAAAAATGTAAACATATATAAAGCTGTAGTAATAAAGCTGTTACAGCTGTAATGTTCAGGATGGAAAGAAAAATGAGGTCTCTCTTTTTAACTTGAGCTCTATCAGGCTCTGGCCTCTATTGATATTTGTTTTTCCCCTTGTCCATTCCATCCTGTTAGGACAGTGATCCATCTGCACGGAAATTTGGGAGAGGCCGTTTCCAACGTTTTGTGTTGGAAAACAAAACGCTGCACTGCCAGCTTCTCTTACAACAAACTTTTCTATTTATATCAGAGAACACTTTTGAACTCTTCAGCATGTTTCACAACCAATTAAATTTCTGAGTGCGTGGGAGCGTTTGAAATTCCTTGTCTCCCATTCAAGACCTGCAGGACTCTGCCCTGACAACACTGTAAAACCTGTTGAGAACAAGGTGACAATTTTCAGGCCAAACCTTATTTTCTCATCTCATTTTCTCCTCTAGGGAGTCCTTACACTTTTTTTTTCACTCTTTTTTTATATGTAGGACTACCTCACAAGCGTAATTTTTCAAAAGGCCATGAAATCTCTGTATTCTCATAGCACATGGAGTGATCCATGTCTGCAGAAAGCTTTGTTTTTCACTTATCATGAACTCAGTGATTCAGTATTTGATAATTAAAGCTTCTTTTCTGTCGATCCCATGACTCTTCCCAGCTTTAATGACGCAACAGCCTTTGGATTATTTGTCAGTAATGATGAAAAATTTCAGGATTTTGAATTGTTCCCAGCTTTCTGGGACTCCCTAATAATTGCACCACATCAGTCTAATGAGTTAGTGCAGTCCTAATGCATCCTGAGTGTGAATGACTAAAAAGTCATGTGGCTGTTGTAAGAGCTGTAAATTTTGCGTGTAACTGTGCAAAAAAGTACAGCCTTTTATGGTCTGTGGTGTTGAATCACGAAGTTTGTGCCACACTCCTTTCACTTTATGGGCTCTTATATATATGATTAAAGGGAAATATTTCTTAATAAGCTTTTTTGTAAAACTATACTCTGAGCTTACAGGGAGTGGATGCATTTTAATAGTGCTTGGATTTTCCACTCCTGGTTGTTATACCATGTTGTTCAGACCTTTCCTTATTTAGTAAGGAAGCTTGTGAGATTGTTATCTGTCAGATGTTGTTCCACTCGGCTTCAGCATTTCATTCACGTGTTCTCCCAGTCCTTATCATGGCATAAATACTTCCTGTCTTCTTTTTGTTCTCATTTGCTGGCTGCATCCCTTATTTGCATTCAAGAGGGAAATATCCCAGTGCACGGGCAAAACGTTGTGATTGTTTCCATCAGGAAGGACTCTGGCTCAATTAACTGGGATGACTGGGTGCCTCTAGCATGACTGCAGCAGGATTTCATGCTGGCAGTATGTGAGGAGTGTTGCTGTCAGGAGGAGCTGGAGAGAGCAGCAGGATTCTCTGCTTGCTTGTCTTTGTGTTACGTGTTGGTTTTGCCTGTGACAGTTTGATTTGCTGCCTACGGGTTCCCACGTGGTCACTGTTTCTGAGACATACTCTTCTCCTAAGATGAAATGAGATCTGAAATCTGTGACTTCTACAGGTGTATCAGTACATTAGTTCAAGTAGATTTACTTATTTCATCTCCTCTGTACTGATTACTTGAAACACATTCAATAATTCAGACTTTTGAGTCATGCTTGGGAAAGAGTCGATCATCCCATTAGTCATTTATTATTCCTTCATGCAAAATGGAATCACTAATTCTGTCTGGGACACTTCTCAACTACCTGTGTTAGTTCCTGTTTGCAAACTTGAAAATCTTGAGGTGGAACAGATGTTTTTCCATGTTGCTGCTACAGCAGTAAGAACACAACCTGTCAGGTACTTCTTACTTTATGTGAGTATCAATCTTTCAGTAGCTTCCTCCTCATGCTTCTCCTGCTCATATTCAATCCTACAGCAAGCCCTGTGTGCTGTAAGCACCCTATGGTCAGACTCCCTTCCCCTCTGTGTAGTGATGTGGAGTTGCAGAATAGAGTATTTCTGCAAAGAAGAAATGTCAGGAAGAAGAAATAGGTGTTGGAGGAAAAAAAAAAAACCTGTTCCAATTGTAATGAGCCACTTCTCTAAAATGCTTGTACAAAAATATTCTCCAGAAGAGTTTGAGACAAAAAAAAAAATAAAGGCTGCTGGGAGCCATTTGGTATTGACTTGAAATTAGAATTAAAAAAATAAATCTTTGTGCAACTCCCCTGAAACAACGTAACGGTGAACTTTGGACAGCAAATGAAGTGGAGAGGGAAACTGCTCTTGTCAAGTTAACTTACCCATTCGCTGTGATTTTTGTTAGTCAGATTTATAGTAACTCAAACATTTGAGGTGACAATGTGTTATCACAGGTATCTCTGCCCTTTATTGGGAGGCTGAAGTAGTTGTTCAAGATGTACAGTTTATTTTCAGAGAAATAGACCTTATCATTAGGGCCACCCACAGAGAGAAGCAACTCCAATTATTGACTGGAATTGCTCATTCACTCTCTTGTCTCTGATCTGTGTGAGGCTGCAGAAGCTGCTCCTGTCCTACCAGGTCCTGCACCAGTCCTAGTGAGGCAGGAGGTTGCTGAGATTCCCATCTCCAAGCCCACGGAAGATGCTCTGCTTTTTCCATCACAGAGGAGCAAATTGTGGGGGGGCAATTCAGTGCAGGCAGGAACCCCCTCCAGCCCTTTGCCCTGGAGATAAGAATGGATAAATAAATAGTGACACTGCGGTCAGGGAGGCAGGTTGTTCACAAGGGAGGCAAGAAGTCAAGTGTGGGAGTTTGAAAGCCGGTGCAGACTGGGAGGAGGGGAGAAGAAAACGTGGGAGGTCATTTATTGTCTTGTTGAGTGCACCATTTAGTTTGCATTTTCACTCTGTAGTTAACACAAACTACAGATGTCTTCACACAGAGTTTTATATAAATATATAAACTTATTAAAAATTGCATTCTTTCTAAAATATTTTTTCTTTTAGTTCAAAATGTTACTGTAAATGATACTATAATGCTCTCATGTCCCCTTGTTTTCTTTTAGGGAAATATAAATGTTTGTGTGAAAAAAATCTTACATCTGGAGTAAGCATAGTTTAAAGTTTGCATTACCAATAATATGGACACAGATAGCTTTGTGCTTTTCTTATTTTGGGTGTGAAGTGGTGCTGGGTGACTGTATTGGCTCCTCACAGCAAATAGTGTCACTCTGCAGTGCTCAGATCCACTGGCAAGAAGTAGATCACCAGAGACTGAAGTTTAATCAGTCAGTGATGTTTCAGAAATGAGTTGGACCCCTTGCAGGATGAAAGGGGTGGGTGGGGTGGGTGGTGGGTTCCAGGTGAGCTGCTCAGGCGCTCCAGGTACCTGAGGAGAGGGAGGGAGCTCTGCTCATCCCGCCTCTCTCTCCCCCAGGTGTCACTGTTGGTCCACACTGTGCGGGTTGGATGCTCCTCCAGCTCCATCACCTGTGGTGTACCTGTGGCACAGAGGTCTGAGACAGGACATGTCCTCTGTCAGCAGTGTGGCCAGAGTGAGGTGGCAGCCATGGAAATACTGCAGGCTATTTTATTGTACATCTGAAACAACGCTCTTCTGCTCACTGCAAGTGGTGGTTTCCATTTCTAAGCTCTCTCTCTGTTCATCTGCCCCAGAACTGAGCTGTGGACAGAGCTGGTAGGAAGATCAAGGAGCTGTGGAGCAGTATTTGAGGTGGGACCTGGCTGTGCCTGGACCACCATCCCTCTCCTGCCTGTGTCTCCTCAGCAGGGTGAGCGGTTCCCTGGCTGCACAGGAGCCGAGTGCTGTGAGTGAATCAGGGCAGAAAAGGCTTTGCAGCTGCCCCATGGCTGCACCCTGGGAGTCCCTGGGTCCCCACCCAGAGCTGCCCCTCCCTGGGGTGGCCCCTTGTCACCCTGCTCCTCATCCACGGCACCGCATCCAGGGCGCTGCTCTGCTCTTCGCTGAGGGGACACAGCCAGGAGCAAAGGGACACAAAGGAGGGAAGGCCAGCTGGGCAGTGCCAGTGCCCTCGAGGAGTGAGAGCACCAGCAGGTCCATTGGGGCATTCTGCAGTATCCCAAAGCAAGGTAGGATATTTGGCTTCTAATTGCCAAAAACATAATGCAAACTCAATGTGTCCTGAACATGGTTTTGGTGTCTGTGGGGCCGCTGGTGTGGCCGTGCCAGCCGCCCTCAGGAGCAGGGCCGGGAGCGGCCGAGGGCCCCGCAGCGCTGGTGGGCGTCCCCTTCAAACGGGGTCTGCTGCCGTAATGAAATAATTACAGAATCCCAGGCTGTTATCCAATTACCCTGACATTTCACCATTCTTTGCCGTTAACTGGATTAGGTCCATTGTAAAAGGATTAGAGCTGGAGCAGAGCTGAGGCGAGCGAGGCGCCTGCGCCGGGGCCGGTCACTCCCGGCTCCCTGCGATGGGAAGTAACTCGTTACACACAATAACACAAAGTATTTCAAATCTGTGACGGCGTTGTGGAAATCTTGTGCATGGATTTTTCTAGTAAATAATTCAGGGCAGCGGAAAAGAGGAGCGTTTCTCTGACTATTTTCTCTTCACAGTTGCTGCCCATTGCCATCTGCATTGCCACAGTAGCCAGTGTCCATTTTCTGGAGAAACGAAATACCCCTAATATTTCTGTGTTTGAGATGCTGGAATTCATTTTATGTATAATAGCTGGTTTGATGCTATGCCTTCTCTCTGAAATAACTGTTTTTAAAAATATTAGACTGATGAATAATTGTTTCAGTAAGTTCGCAGCAGGTTTGATCCTTCTGTGACCCACAGCTTTTCTTTTTTCTTTTGTTTCTTGCTTCTTTCTGTCCAGTTTGGATTGGTATAAACATTGAGTGATGGTTGTTATTAACCAGTCAGAGTGTGCAGTTTTCAATTTCCAGTCTTACACTTTGCTCACATTATCCACACTGTCACTAAATAGTTTTACTTCGACTGTTATCATCTTCTACACATGATGTCCCTTGGTGTGCTTTCTCCTCATTTTCGAGGCTGATGAAGAGCTGCTTTTGTGTTGAAGTACAAGAACTGCATCAACAACAATAAAGAAAAGAGTAGGGGAAAAAAAAGAAAAAAAAAAAGGAAATGGGCTTGTCAGAGTTGAGAAAGGAAAACAGTGCATTAAAATTGCTTTGAAACTACTTCATTCTGCTTGTGTCTTTCCTGCCAAATCGTGCTCTCATTGAAGTCAATGGGATCTTTGCCATGGAATTAAATAAGGACATAATGGAACACTGCTAACGTCACCACCCTGGCTTTTCCCCTCCCCTTCCTAAAATGGTTTTCTTCCCTTCTTTCATTTCTTTTTTTCTTTCAATGAAAGCTGGCATAACAATTATCTGGAGCCATGTTTAGGGAGCGTAATTGTAGTATCTTTTCTCGTACGTGTGTTCGCTCTTAAACACTAAATCTGATTTATTTTAGTTCTGGAAAAGACTTACTATTCTGTTGGCAATACTAGAGGATTTTTAAACTACATTAATTGTTTCAGCATCTTAAAAAGCAAGTATGTGTGAGAAAAGAAACAGGTTAAAAGCTGCATATGAGGTGGTTGTGTTGCCAGCCCAGAGCCTTTTTTCCCAGACCTGTGCTATCACTGGCTTCGGGTCAACGCAGTGGCACTTGAAATCTGCTTGGGGAAAAATTGTAATTGTTTTGGATTTCCTTGGTGGTAGCGTTTGGATTTGTTTCACTAGCAAAAACGCCTTGCAAGTGTTCTCGTCTGTGAAATTTAGATGTTTCCATATGTTTCATTCTATATAATTATTTGGGAAATTTTGAAGTAAAAGTGCTCCAACACTTATTTTTTTTTTTTTGTTTTACTAAAAATTTTGCCGGAATGGAGCCATTCCTGCTGTTTCAGTTTCTCTGAATGAGAAGCTTATCCTATTAGGAACATCTCAGATCTGTTACATTTTGCTGTTCCAATTTCTGCTGTAGACACAGCTTTTGAGCTCAAGTAGGCATAACCTTTTAGTCTTTCTAAATGGGGCTACAGTTCAAATTTAGAAATTTACAGCATTTACAGTAAAAACTGCACCTCTTGTGCTTTAGTAAGGCAAGTTCCTCCCCTGATCAAAGCCAATCAGCTCTGAATATATACAGATTTCTTTTTATTGGGTGCCTTGCTGAGGGACTGGGGCTGTGCTTCCCCTTAACTGCTGTAATGGAATAGGGGTAGGAAATAAGACATGCAGAAAGCTTTCTGTTGAAGTTTTCCCAGATTCCACACCTAATTTTCCTTTCAAGTACAGAGCTTAAGCTGCTCATTTTTCCACTTCGTGCAAAATAACCCTAAAGCAAAGCAGATTTTGACAAATTCCTCCTCGTGGCCAATAAGTGTAGCCTTTCCAAGCAGGTTACACTTGACCCTTTGGTAACTCTTTTCCTACCTCTCTCCCTACTTTTCCTCTGCCATCATCTCGTGGTTTTACGGGTCCTGTCTTCCCCATTTCCTAATTATGTCCGTGGAACTTGATCATTATATGGGTAATTGGAGTTGTGATACAGGCTTACAGCGAGCATTACAATGTAATATGAAATGTAGACACTTCTGCTCTAAGTGGAAGTGACAGATCAGAGCTTACAAATTGCATTCACTCACTTAAGAACCGCCTGGGAGCTCTAAATTGATCACATGTGTTGTATGGATTATGTAATATTAATTAGAGTGGTATCCAATAGTGCAGCTGTGGTGCTTTGATGGTTCTATTAAATCTCTGTTTTCAGGGGGTTGTAATTCAGTTCTGCGAGGCTTTTATTTCAAGGGAGGAAAACTTGGGAGTATAATTCTTTCTTCACTGGAATCGAGAAGGGTTAGCACAGGTAGTTGTAAATTTGAGAGTGAAACAAAGAAAGACAGTATTCAGGAGGTCTCAGAATTCCAAGTATTTTTGCACCTGTCCTCAAATTTTATATCTTTAGAAATGAACACTTTTCATCTCAAAACTGAATATTTTCTGTTTTAATTAAAAATAGTAATTTATTGCCCTGATACTGTAGCATTAATGTTTTACACAAGCTGATGATACTTTTGTGTTTCTTGAAGTATGTTGACAGTTGTTATTTATAGCATATAGGATATACAGTATTTATTATTTAAATAGATGGTCATTATTAGAGTAGGATTAAACTAAGGCATAGGAGGTACATTGTTTGTCTAAAGCAACCTAAAAAGAAAGTTGAATTTGTAAGTGTAAGGTCACACCTCAGTCTTCCTAATTTCAACTTTTCAGCAATATTGTCTTCATGTTAAAATACTTTTATGAGGATGTGAACGTGCTGCAATTGTTTTGTGCAACATCTTTAGCTGCTCCTGGGTTGGGTGCTCTTACTGAGCCATCTGTGATGTTAAAGTTTTGTAGATAATTAGATAATTTCACAAACTTTGCTCGAAAAGTTATTTTTTGCTAAAACTCACAAGCAGCGTTCTAGGGCTGATTTAATTTGCAGTGTGAGTGCTACATCTTCTGATTTCACACCTTCAGGCTCCAGCCTGTCTAACATAAACTGTGTAGTTGCAACACAGGGAAATAAGAGGACTCTGTTAACATCCTATAAATTACATTAAGAATTAAAAAGTGGCATTTGTGGGCTCTTTAGGGTAGTGAGCCTGACTGGGTACTTGGTTTCATCTGCAGTGGAACTGATACTGGTAAATTCATAAATGTGGCCTTTTTCCCTTCGTGTGTAACTTGCAGTTCAGAACAAGAGCAAAGAGCACCAGGCAGATGCTCCCAGCACTTCCCGACTGCTGCAGTAATAAAACTTCAGCGTTATTGCCCTATAACCTGATTGATTTGCACTGTTTTCCCCAGACCCCGTGTGCAAACCTTGTTATTTAAGGGCTGCATAAAAGCTTTTTATATATTAAGAAGTTTCCTATTCTAGTGTGTGGGGACAAAAATCTGTCAGTATGGAGCTATTTGGGATTTTTTTTTCCCTCAAAACCTACGTTATTAGTCATGTTGAAATTATGTGTTACATCTCCTTTGGGATCCTGTTTTAAAGGAGCAGTGGCCCACATTCCTTTTCTTTTCGTTTAGTATTTTCATTTATTTATTTATTTGTTTGTTTTTTTTATTTATTTATGTTTGCTCTGAAGTTTCGAACCACTTTTTATAGAGCAGTTCTTTCCCTTGCAGTTACTCTCAGTATCTTCCAACCCCAGAGAGCTGCACTGCAGAGTCCAAACCCACGTGCACACTGCATTTCTCCCATGTGCACCACTAGTTATTTCTCAAAGCAGTGATGATTTTTACATTTCCAAAAGCATTTCAAAGCAGTCTTCAAAGCTGTGGGGCTCAACCTTACTCTAGTGACACAAAAATCGGATTTTTTGTTTGTTTTTTCCTCTGTACACCACTTTACTTTCAGTATGTTCAATGTAATAAAAAATTATTTTTTTTCTTAACAAGAAAACCTTGAAATCATCCACTAAATTGGGAGAAGGGTTGAAGTTTTTCACTGGGGTCACTTAATTTGCATCATAGTCTGAGATATTTGATCACAGGATATCAGAGATCTTACATAATTTTGGAGTTGGTTAATAATCACATTTCTTGTTAGCTACTAAATAAAAAACATAGTTGGATACATATGCCTTTTTATAGGGGATTTTTGTTGTTGGGAGGACTGGATTTATCTACTGATCCATGTATTTATACTGTCAATCTTTGTAATTGGTAGAGAAAACTAATTTTGTTTTAATCTTTTGCCGAGTGCAAAAGATTATCCTTTTGTTAAAAGGAGCTCCTGGATTATAAGTGTGAATTGTTATCACCTGCTGAATGAAATTTTAGTTATATCACAAAAAGTACTCAGAAGCAGAACGAGTTCTTGCCATCCTTTACCCTTCATATTCTGAATTTATTTTGGCTTAGTTGTACTTTAAATACGAACGAATTGGCTTTTTAAAAACTAACTTTTTAAAAAACACCTCCTTTGAAAATGCTTTAAAAAAATTACTTGAAAATCTACGGTAGCTTTTTTGCCAATAGAAAAATATTAGTTCTGCATGCAAACCCCAAGTATTACCTTATTCAAGGGAGCAGTGTTGCCAGGAGTGCTTTTGTTCAAGGATGTACTTAATGGATTTTATTTATTGGAGTCACTGCAGCTCACTGCTTACCCAACCAGCAGAAAGTCTGAATTCCACTTATGTCCTGAATATAAAATGTCATTTTCTTCTATTTTATTTGTTTATAATCCTCTCTTCTGGAAAAAAAAAAAAACCAAACAGAGAGGGGCTTTTATTATTCCTAAAACAAATTATAAAAGGCTGGTTTGGATGGCAGTTTTGGGATATTTCAGGACTGTGGATTACAAGTGTTCAGAGCAGGATCTTTTGCACCGTGTGATCTCACTGCTTTTCTAGTGCTTTAGGATGGTGAAGGGGAATTCAGCAGCCCTGACTCTGGGTGAGGGGCTCTAGGGAAAGGATTTACCAAGCAGGATTTACCAAGTTCCGTGTCCTTCTTTCCATAAGGACATGGAACTGTTGGTGCAAGCCCAGAGGAGGCCACAAAATTGATAATGGGACTGGAACACCTCCCCTGTGGGGACAGGCTGAGAAAGTTGGGGCTGTTCAGCCTGGAGAGGAGAAGGTTGAGTGGAGACCTCACAGCACCTTCCAGGACCTGAAGGGGCCTCCAGGGCAGCCAGAGAGGGACCTTTCATCAGGAACTGTAGTGACAAGACAGAGAGTAATGGGTACAGACTGAAAGAGGGGAAATTTAGGTTTAATATATGGAAGAAGTTCTTTACTGTGAGGGTGGTGAGTCCCTGGCACAGGTTGCCCAGAGAAGGTGTGAATGCCCCAACCCTGGCAGTGTTCAAGGCCAGGGTGGATGGGGCTTGGAGCAACCTGGGCTAGTGGGAGATGTCTCTATCCATGGCAGGGGGGGTTGGGACTAGATGATCTTTAAGGTCCATTCCAACCCCTTAGCATTCTCTGATTCCATGGTTTTAGGATTTAAGCCTGGGGAGAAACTTGCTCTGCCTCTTGCTGGCCCTTCCCAGGCCAGCAGGACTCTACAAGGAAGAGGTGGTCATTCCTGGTAGATACTGGTGCAGAATTTCAGCACTTGTGTCTCAGTTAATTTCCTCTCTACTTTTGGATACACTTTCAATCTCCATGAGGAACTTCCATTTCCCTGAGAAATCAACCTTTTTTTTTTTTTTTAAATTTTAAAATGCCATTAGATAGACAAGCTGGAGGGCAGCACTTTGCAGCTGTTGGTGTGCTGTATGATCAACCTGGAAATGTGTGGGAAAGACTTTTTAGGCCTTAGTGAACAGATCCTTCTCTTTAATATAGTACTCAACCTCACAGGTCCCCAGAATAACAATACTGCAGGATTTTTCATTACAAAATTATCTGTTATTTTCCTGTAACTTTTTCTTCAACTCACACTCATCTAAAATGAGTATAATTGTGTGCATTTGAAATCCTTGTCTTTTTTTTTTTCCTTCTTTAAATTAGTAATGAAGTAATTTCATATTCCTCTCTTCCCTAAATTTCAAAGTAATGAAAGAATCTGGAATATGCTAGAATTGTTTCACTGCTGCCCGGAGCAAGAGCCCTGCCAGCAGGTATCCTCTGAGTCTGCCCACCCTCAGCCAGGTGTATGGAGAAGGTTATTTTCTGGGGAATCATTAAAATATGGTCTAAAACTGTTCTGTCTCTCTCCATTGCTGCAGGTCTTAAAGCAGCTTTGCCATAAAATCCAGTGGCTACGTACATGTTTTAATCATCTGGCTTAATAGGGTGGCTCTTGTATTAAATACTCTGCATGGCTGAATGTTTGAACCATATTGTACTGCTGGAAAATCCATCTCTAATGAGATTTCCCTGCAAGTTAACAGAGTGATATAAGGAAATGAAGTTAAAGGGCAATTTAACAATCTACTGTTTATATGAAATCAGAACTTTTTTTGGAGAATAGAAAGTTTTCGCTTGAAATGCTGAAATCAAAGAAATGAATCAAGCAACCTTTTGTTACTGAGAATTTTAAATAATCCTTTTTTGATATCTCAGCAGTTTCATTTCCATAAAACTTCTTCTTTATTACTAAGCACTGAATTAGGGCTTTCCGTGATTTTTTTCTATATGAAACTTTAAGGCTATTTCTGGAAGGGGAAATACGTTGATTGTGAGGTGTTAATGGTATTTCCAGTCTGGTTTGTGGAGATTTTCCTTCAAAATACAGGATTTTGAAGCATCTGAAACATGCTGAAACATTTGAAGATCCTGGAAGCGTCTAAGTACTTTAAGAGACCCATCTTTATTTTGATTAGCTTGATAGATTTGATCAAGGCTAATACATTTGATCAAGACTGAAACTTCTTTGAGATATTCCTTTGTGTTTTTTATACCAGCAGCATTCATTCAATATAGTCTTAAACTCTGTGCATATTGAGAATAGTGTTTCATCATCCAGCATAGATTTAAGACCATCATTTTAGTGCTTAAACTATAAACAATTTTTAAAGAATGACATAAAGTATGAAGTAATTTATTGTGTCCCTTCCTAAAGGCAGCAGAGAGGAAATGAACCAAAAGAAATGCTATTATGCATGACAAATAGGCAAGGCAACACTATTAAACAACTAGACCGCTGGTAGTTAATGAGCAAGCCACAGTGGATTTTAAGATGGTAAACTAAATTATTTTACTAATAGTTATTTGGTTTTCTCGCTGTAAAAGCTTGAATTTTTAACCCAGGAGTTCATAGGCTGTTTTGCTGTGTGTAATAATAGCATTTGTTTTGCTGTCTCTTGTTCAGGGTTAGTTCAGATGTTTAGTTCAGATCTTTAAAGCCAGTTTTGTTGATATGGAGAAAGGTTCACATATCTTCAGCCTTGTCCTGTGACCAGTCTTGGATTCCTGTAGCTCACATGCAGTGTTTGCATTAGTCAGCTGGGACAGTCAGTGCTGTATCAACAGCTCCTTGCTCATCCTCATCTTTCTCAGGTCAGTAATACTCAGGTGAATACTGGAAAAAAAAAAAAAAAGAGAGATGATGAAAAATGGTGGTGATTTCCAATGTTCCTTGGCTCTCTGACAGAATTTCTGATTTTCTTTGCCACGCTCCTCCTGGCACCCAGTATCACCCTCTGCCTTTTCCTTTCCCTGAAATGTGAGTATCTAAGCCCAGTGTTGCTCCAAGGTGAGCTGGAATCCCTTACTGACAAATTCTGCTCATTCCAAACAGTACCAGGTTCTATGTACCTGATGATTTCTTAGTAACCAGACAGTTAAAAACTATCAGAGATACTAGAAGTACTAAATTTAATGTATCTTCTCCTTGATTAGGCTTTGTGTAAATCATTTATTCATTCAGATACAATACATGAAAACTTAATAGATTGTGTAATCTTGCAGCAAAGTGGGTCATTCATGTATCTGATAAATAATACAATTGTTTATCATTTGATTTGAAAGTCAGTTTTCTTTTAAATATATCAGTCATATATGGTCACACACTGTCAAGAGCTCTGTGGACAAATATTTCTGAAAGCTGAATGGTGTTCACCTTATGAGCTGATACTTGGTCAGTGCTGTACAATTTCCTTGGATGAGCTCCAACAGTTTCTTGTGTACAGTTGTGTCAACAAATGCCAATATACCACCACAGTGCCTTTGTAGGCAGCAGAGTTACTCAGGCATTGGAAACTGCTTGAGAATTCAGCTTAACTTCAGGAGAATTTTTCAGGCTGGTTCTTCCTTCTAAGCAAAATGAAGTGGAGTGAGACACCCCATCA
The DNA here is from genome assembly GCF_001604755.1 of Lepidothrix coronata. NCBI lineage: Eukaryota > Metazoa > Chordata > Aves > Passeriformes > Pipridae > Lepidothrix > Lepidothrix coronata. The sequence goes on along the minus strand of NW_016690301.1, from coordinate 2,212,468 downwards.
GATCTGCCTTTGGCTGGCTGAGCGGGTGTTGAATCACATCTCCCACTGCCAAGGCAAGAGTCCCCCTCTGAAGTGACCTGCAGTCCTGCCTGGAGGGATTTCTGCATCCCCAGAGAATATTCAAATATAGGTAATGATTTCTCATCAAGTAACACTGGCTAAAGACACATCCCAGTCAAACTCTGAACTTCCTTTGTCCCAGGAATAGTAGCAAGCAAAAGCCCTTAAATGTTTATTCACCAGCTTTTTTCCTACAGGCACTTGTGTCACATAAAAGTACTTAAAACTTATAGAGCTGCTGAATCAGGCCTGTGATAATGGATGATTTTGCTCTTTTCATCTTGAACGTTAGGCAAGTTGAGTGGAAGGGAGTGATAGTGCTGAAGAATTATGTGGCACTTGCCAAATGATGCTTTGTGTCCCCTTCTACCCTTTGCAATATTGGTAATATCAGGAAAATTCTGCAGCTGTGGATGTCCAAGACAGTTTATTGGAACTCTGTGGAAATACACTTTCCATCAGACTTCAGTTAAACTGCATTTTTGAATAATTAAAATAACAAGTATCACTTATTAACTTGGCTCCTAATTTTACAGTATTTATGCTAAATAATATAAATATTATTTGTACTGTACTGGTAGTAGAAATGGAAGTCTTCATCTTGGAATGCATTGTCTCTTGTAAGCAAGGATGGCTCTGTTAGTAAAATGGGTGTTGCAGACTCTTCTGGCAGGATGAAATCCAGGCTTCTTGGGTATTTGAAAACTTAGACGAAAAGTGAATTCTCCAAATCCATCCTTCCTTCCTTTTTAAAACCCAAGGACAGCATTACAGTATAGGACCACTGAAACATCTGAGCTTTCACTCTAATCTACACTTTAGCTTTAAACATCATGAATTAAAGTAATTAAGATTAATAGAACTCAGTTCTGAGCAAGACAAGGCGTGCAAGCCCTGAACTCCTGCTTGTCTCCTTCATTATCCTGGTTAAGGGATATTAAGAGTCCTGCATGGATTCCCATGAAATAAATGTGTGTAGCTGTGCTAACTACTATTTTTTACTTCTTTTTGAGGGACATTCTGAGCAGCACAGGCCATTTTAGATAACAGAAATTATTGTGACAGGCAGGATATTAGTAGATGTATTAAAAGTGAAATAATTGCCTTTGCAAACTGATTTTATATATTTAAAATGTATTTTTCTCTTTAGCAAACTACCAAATGCCTCAAACATGAGTGTTTTGTAGTGTTAAGAAGAAATTTGGGCAGGTGGAAGGTCTATTGCTTGTCAGCTAAAATATGTCCCTTGGCATACATGGAAAAGTACAGGTTGTGACAAACTACATTTCTGGAAAATGTCATGAGTGGAGAGATGACAGAAAAGTGTGTTGGCATTAAACAACAGTTTTAGTTAATTATTCAGGAGTTATTTAAGAAATACTGTTATGTGTTACCCGTATGTGTATGTTACTGCTGATGTACAAACTACTGCAGTGTGATTTTATCTGATTGTTGATGCTCGTGGGAAGGGACCTTAGAAGGCCCAGGGCTTTCAGGAGAGTAAAAATTGCAGCTAGCACATCTTCTGGCTCCTGGAGGATTTAATAATCCATTGGATTTTTAAAAATATGGCTCCTTTCCAGTTGGTTGATGAGCAGAGGACAATTAAAATCCCTTTTTTCCCAAGGGAGCACAAAGAGCAGTTTTTGTGTTTTTAAGAGAGGCAGATTAAGATTCCCAAGTAAAGAAGAGTTTGGGAGTGTTTTCACAGATGCATTATGGAAAGCATGTTTGGCCATATAAGATTTATAGTAACCCTCTAAGTGTTTGGTGTGATTTGGGCCTGTTGGATTTCAACAGCAAATCCTCTCCAGGGCAGTGACAGGAGAGGGTTGTGATATCATATCCAGAAGGCAGGAGGTGACACTCTGTGTGTTAAAGAGCTCTTGGGATCAGAACATCCAAGAATTGCATATATTCACAGCATCTCCCAGGCAAACCCTGGGAATGCCCCATGCGAGGGGCTCTGCCTGCCCTGCGTTTCAGGGAGTCCCCAGGGAGCTGCTTGTCAAAGTGAGTGTGGATATGGATCACCTCCCATTTCATCCTCCTCACCAAGCTCAGAAAGCAAGCCCCTTTTTTATCATAGCTCAGCACTTGTGCTCGTTTGAACTCTTAGAAAACAGCTCTTTATTCCAGAGTGGAGCTGTAGTTTTTGCAAAATCTCCTCCGTTATATGAGGCACTAAAGGAAAGAAATTAAGAGAAGTAGTAAAGTCATGATGACTGAACAAATTGTTGAACTCTTTACTTGCTTTCCTCTCATCTTCAGGCTATTACGAAGTCAATTTAAATGGAAAAGTAAGCACGTAGCAACTGTTGTGTGTGTTGAGAGGAAATTGTGTGCTTTCCAATTTATGGTGATTTCAGGAGTGGGATGAATCCACATCTTTGGCTGTGTTCCAGTGAGCACTGCAGAAGTGCCATGTCCTTGGCCAAGGAACACCCACCTGTGTGTTGGTGTTACCTGCCTGCTGTCTCTGTTCTCCCCTTTGCCATGATACAGAGATATTATAGGGAGGGAGGGTCTTCCAAGGCTCAGGTGGGTATTTGAAATAAACTGCTTTTCCAGTGTCCAGCTCACTCCTTGAATTACATAGGGACTTAAGATTCTGTATCCTGTTGTCCTGCTCTCACAGAATCACAGAACGCGCCGAGTTGGAAGGGACCCACAAGGATATTGCAGGACTGTGCTGATTCATCAGAAAAACCTTTATTAAAACACAAAAGAGGTGTTGAAAAAATTTAATATATGGAGGTGATTTTCCTGCCTGGTATTTCTCTCTTGTGGGACCAGGTCACAGCAAAATCTCTTCTTGGCAATGCAGAAAACTAGGCTGTGTTAGTAGCTGTATGTACTTGCTTGGACTCCTGAGCTGAGATCTTTCAATGTAGGCAATATTTTTTAATTAAGGCAAGGGGAAGAAAACATTTGAGAAAAATCAGTGTTGGATCTTTGAAAGCCAAGACTCCAGTTTTTAACTAGTTCTGCCAGTGCTTTGGTGTGCTGTCACTGATAATTCAGGGTCTGTATCCATGATATGTGAAACATAATACCCATGGATGTAATAAAATTTATTTTAATATTATTACAATATTTGGATGTCTTAGTTGCCTGGAAAGGCAAGGTATTATAATTATGATATTTTGATTCTTGCATGTCTGCACAGTGGAGAAATCCCTATTAGCAGGCATAGTCTTATAGTAAATAGCACTGGGGAACTGCAGAGGAAGTAGATGTGCAATAGCAGGAGTGCCAATGTAATTATATTTTGTTCTTCTGTGTGGTTACTCCTGAGGGAGAAGGAAGTCGGTAATTGAAATGATTAGGCACCAATGTTATTGTGGTATTAGCTGGCACACAGGCAGTACTGAGAGCTTTGTCACTTTGTAGTGGAGCTTTGTGTATGATTTACTCAAGGTAGAAGTATTTAGAGTAATTAAGGGGAATGGGAGCTTAGCTGTTCAGGGGTAATAATGACTGCAGAAGTAGCAATAGTAATGATATTTTGAGACACCTGGTGACAATCTGGCCCTCTTTGTTTCTGCATGGGTACAGTCAGAGCTCCTGGTAGCTTTTAAAGCAACTGTATTACTTCTCTAACTGACAGACCTTATGCAATCAAGCGTCTTATGCTTAACCTATGGTTGTATTTCCCCTTATTTTTTCCTGACCTTGAGTAAATGATTGTCATTTTATGTTCTAGCCAAAGCCCTTGAAATGTTCCTCTCCAGAAAAGGACTCAATATCGCTGTTCTGTTCCCAGAAGATTGCTGGGTACTGTGAGGGTGGAAACCATTTGCTATTACTTAATGAAAAAATGTCCTCCATAAATCACCTCTTCAAGTGGAGCTCACAGTGAAACAGCGTGAGTCTTTAGCACTGCCAGCACTCTAATAGACTTATATATCCTGGGTACTCATTATTTGCTGGTTGTTAATTATAGAGTGTGTTTAAGACAGGAAATCTGGTGTGCTTCTTAAGGGAAAAGCAGCGTGCCCCATCCTACAGATGAGAGGGATCAGGGAAAGGAGGGGAAGGAAATGTCTTTTGGTTTAATTTAAAGGAATGGGCTCTGTACTTCACCTACAATGAAACACGTCTGATGTTTTAAGGCATGTAACTGGCTGGGTTTTTTCTTTTACTTTTTAACTCTGAATGTTGAGGTTAAAGGATTGTAAGACCTCTAGAGAGGTCTGAGGCAATTTGGGTGCACCTTTGGGAGGTTTTGTTTGTCGTTATGGTATAAGAAACCAACCCTTTGGTTAGGTGTGTGAAGGATGTCCCTGGGGGAGGAAAACTGGAGCTTTAAGATCTCTACGCTGCTCCCTGCTTATTAGGTCAGTTAATCTAATTAAGTGGTTTACTCTGACTTCACACAGGCATGAATCAGAAGCAATTTATCTGGGAAGTCAGTTGTGTGCAATCATTATAGTGGTGGTGGGAGAGGAGGGCTAAATGCAGTGCCTGTGAAATCACCTCTGCTCTCTGCTCCCAGAGATCGCTTTCACATCCATGTCGATGGATAAAGTGTATAAATAGCTCTGCAGCAAGAACTGACAATTCAAGTTTTCCTTCCTCCGGGCAACTCTTTTACCTGTTGGTTTCTATTTCTGACTTTCTGGAAGGTTTCTTTTTCTTTCTGTCAATGGCACAGCTTCCGTAGGGAGGCCAGAAGGGACTGCTCTTGCTGCAGAGCCACTAGTTTGCTGTTCCTGACTCCCCCTTCTGACAGGGAGTAGCAGGTTTGGACCCACTCCAGCAGAAAGCAATGTCTGATTCTAGTTACCTGTTTTCCAAGCTGTTTTACACAAAGGGAGAGTAGAAACCTCCTTCTTTGGCTGAAGGATTGCTTGCTCCTGTTTGAGGGGGAGGACGTGGAGGGTAAATGTAAAAGGAAAAGATGGGAAAGGTGGAGCACAACTGGGCTTTGTAACCAGGCTTTGTCATTCACCTCTTCATATTTGTTATCAATAACAATAAAAAGCCACGGGTTAGTTATAAATAAGCTCACATGTGATCTTGGAAATAGTGTTATGTTGAGATATGGGGGAATGGAAAACTAACTGCTCTATTTGAGATGTGCTGTGTGAAGCTGTCACACCCGTGGGAGCAAAGGAAGTAATCGGAACAACAGAGGCTTCTCTTGATTTCTTGCTAGCTAATGATCCTCATTTGTCAAAATGAGGGAGGGAGGGACAGAATTCCTTTCCTCAGGAAAAATCTTCCCATATCCTAATTTCTGATAGTGTGTACACACATTGTCCTGTGCACATTAACTCACAAAGTTTTCTACTCCGTGTCCCTGGCTCCTCTCAGATATCATTGAGCATGGAAGGTGCTTCAAAATGAACTGTGCTCCTGCACTAGTCTGCATCCTGTGCAATCCATGTGTTGTGCCTTGGAGCAGAAAGGAGCTGATAAAACACTGATGACAGACTGTCTCTATGGTCACATTCTTGTCCTCCTGCAAGACATGGGCTGTGCAGAGTCAAACTGCTGTATCAGACTGGGAAATCTTCTGCAAAAGTATGGGTTCTGACTTGAGTGCTAATTAATGTAGTGAGTTCCTTCATATAGCAGTTTTATTGTACTATAAGTTTTAACAAGGCTAATTACATGCAATTTATATCAATAATCTGTCAGGCCTGAAGACCAACAGTATTAGAGAACCTGTATTAGAAGCCATTATTTCTTTAAGAATACTTGGCTCCTTTGAAGACAGTCTTGTTTTGAGATAATTGATGTCACTTAGCATTTTTATTGATGTGTAAATGTATATTTATATTGATAGGATATAAACTTTATTAATATAATTTTGCAGGAGGTGAGTGACTTTCCAAAGTCTTTTTAGTAGAGGCAAGGGCATAACTGGGTATTAAGACTTATCTCCACCAGAAGTGGTGGAGGAAAAACTTTTCAAATGGGCACAAGTTGAAGTACAGAAAATTGAGCAGTTTGGAAACTGAGCAACCTCTTCTACTTGGCCCTACTTTGAGTAGGGAGTTTGAATTAGATGATCTTCTTTCCAAACTCTCCTGTGACGGAGATGACTCTCTATTTGGTGATTGTGTATCCAGCTCTGTGAAATGAATGTGAGGATACTTGGCAATATTTTTATTTTCCCTTTACACCTTTTTGTTTCTTCACCTTTGAGTGCTGTTTTTAGACAGAAAAATGTTGAGGTCAGGTTCTGGCCTAACAGTGCAGTAACGTGCTGCTGATCAGAGGTTCATCCATATCTCCTGCCCTGAAGGCTGATTTTTCTGAAGAGCCCTCTTCTAAATATTTTTATTGCTTTATGGCCTTGATGAAGAGTGGGAAGCTTGGCCTGCCAGTTCAAGAGCTGCTGCTCTGTGTTCAGACAGCCACCAGCTGTGTAACTACTGCTAATTGCCTAAGATTTCTGCAAAAAAATAAATCCTAATTTTGTAGCAATTTTATGGCCTTTGCTTGCTCTTCACCTCCGTGTTGGTTTGCAGACACCTGCACTCAGGTCCACTGGTTGTGCTGTGCAGGGGAGGCTGCCAGGACCTGTGAGCTCCAGCCGTGACCTCAGCACATCACTTACTGCCTGAGGTGGTGACAGCCCTGCAAGGTGGTTGTGTGGCCAGGGCTGCAGGGTCAGGGGCCACCCCTGTTGAGAAAGCTGTGCCTTACAGTTGGCAATCCATAATAGTCTCCTGAAGCAATCCTTCTGGCAGTGTTTGTGAAGGGACTGCTATTTGCAGCCTGAGTTCCTGAAGGAATGTTGAAGATAAGGAGGCTGGAATAATCAGGTGGCATAGGGAGCAGCAAAGAATAAACTCTCTTTTCCGGTGAATGCAGAATTTGGAAAGGACAGGCCAAGTTGGGACTTGAAAATATACTGCAGGGAGAGAGGGTGGAGTGGAGCCTTGTGGCCTGCAAATTCTGCTGGAGGAAAATCTGCTGGTTTGCACTGCTTGTGGCTCTGCTCTGTTCCCACCCTCCCAACTGGAGGGGAGCCTGCTTACCATCCCACAGCAGGGGCTTACTGAGGTGAAGGGTTTAGAGGAAAATTATTTCATTTTCAGCTTATTTTCCGTCGACAAAAATAGCATCTCTGTAAGGGTTTTCATAGATAAGAAAATTCATCTTCTTCCATTTTCTCCTCAATAGAAAAGGTTAAAGGAAAGTGTCTCGAAATGTTTCGGATCGAGGCACTGAAGTACTTTGCTGTGACCACAAGGAGGCTGAGGGTCCGTCCGCTTTCCCATGTGCTTTGTGTTGCCACAGCCTTTGGATAAGGAGCAGAGATGTGGCACATGCCACTTCTCTGCCAAAAATTAAATATTTGCCGTGCCGAGCCTGTTCTGGCAAACTCAGCACAAGCAAATAAGAAATGTGTATTTTCTAACTGAAAACATACTGAGCATCAGCTGAAGTCCAGCAGTTCAGGGTCTCCTTTTTAAATTTTCCTCAGAACGAAAGGATATCATGGATAACACCTTTTTCTGTTTCCCAGTGAGGCACAGATTAGCAAAAAAAGCCCTATCTTTCTTTTTTCCCCACAAACTCTTCCTGAAAGATGCTTGAAGCAATGGAAAAAATTAGCAGGCATGTGATAAATGGCCCACAGGCGGCAGATGCAGTAATCTGTGTGCCTTTCTAAAATAACTGTCTTAAGGGGAACTTTTATGTCGTTATTTCTTAGCTACTCTGCTTATCAGAATGGCTTTGCACCGTGGCATATATCATGCTTTTATTTTAATTAAACATATCTCCAGGAAGGGCTTGTGAAAACGTAGCCAGAGGTGTTTTATAGGATTTGAACTCGAGGTCATTTTGTTCCATTCATCTCATTTGCATTCAGTGGCTTCTTCACGTTCTCTGTGAGCAGAAAAGGTACCAGGGCAAAGGATGTCAGTGTGGGTAAAGATCACGGTTTGTGCAAGGTAGCCTTTTCTACTTCAGTGGACTTCTTTGTAATGTAGCTGCTGGTTGATACTTATTTAGTCTTTTACAGGGGAGGAATGGTCATTTATTTTAGCAATTCTGCCCTTTCGTTTTCCAAAGCAGGTTAATGTATTTTCTCACATATCTTTGGTCTACAGGCCACGTCTGTATGTTCCTTTGTGATGTCCCCAATCAGCCTCCTCAAAAATTAAAGGGCAGTTTTCGTGATGCTGAAACATTAATATTTCTAGAATCACCTCTGAACAACGTTTTCTGTTTTGTTCCTTGGCAGCAAAGAGGCAGATGAGCAAACTGCCGAGTTCCTAAGAATTAACTGGGAGACAGAGCTGGGTGCAGTAGTTTCAGTACAAGTTAATATTGAAGTGGATGGGCTCAATGGAGCTTTAGTGGAAGGAGCATAAATAAAGGGACATGTGAGAGGGTGTATTAAATGGATTCATTTGTTATATCTGCTGGGATTTGTCTTTGTATGATAAAGTTGAAGGCTGAGAGATCAACCCCTCTGTGGAAGAGAAACCTCATTCAGGCAGATATATTTTATTTTATTTCTAAGTTGGCAAGTTACAAAATGCATATACATTTCAAAAGCATTTTGGGTGTAGTTGTACAATATAAGAAACAAACAGATAACACATTTTTGTCCTACTAGAACCACAGTTATCCTTCTCATCCGTATTATTTTAGTAGTATAATATTTTTGTATTGTAAAATATGAAAGAAATCTTACAAAAACTGAATGATTCTTATGCATGAAACCTGATCACACTGGGTGTGGGTCAGGAATGTAAATTCTGGATAACCCAATGGTTCCTTTATAGCAGAGCTGAATTTTTTCACAGAGTTATATTTATTCTGAAATCTTACAATAGTGTAGTGTGATTATTTTTGATTTTAAAAATATTCCCCAATGTTAGGAATACAGTGTTCAAGAACCCACTGGACGTGGCACTTGTGCCATGATCTAATTGACTGGTGGTGATCAGTCAAAGGTTGGACTCGATCTCAGGGGTCTTTTCCAACCTAAATGATTCTGTGAATAATTTTCATAGCAACTTTAGTCTTGGGCCTGCAAAGTTAGCAGTGGACTGTTAGCTTTTCTAAATAATGGTTGCCCCTTCGTGAAATGTAGCTGTTCCATGTTTATTTTGAATATGTTGTAGCTGTATTTTAGGGCTTCTAATTAGTCAAATGGGCTCTGTGTTTTAGCAATAGCATTTGAAATATATCAAGTTTATATCTGCAGTCTAATAGTTAATATGATGTTTAGGTGTGCCCACACATGCATGTGTGTTACAGGTAGGGAGGGGAAGATGTAGGAGCCAGTGTTACTGAGCTGATCCAGTCCTCACCTGAATTTTAATCACCTTGTCACCATCTAATAATGTTCTGACATACAGTGGAGAGCTCATATTACTGAGTCCTGGTGATTTGGGGGCAGTTGAAATTCTGTTTGCATCTTGTGAAGCAGGAGCAAGTCCTATGTTAATGGGATCATTTATCCTGCTCAGTGTTTCATCCTAAGCAGTGGTTACTGTGCTGATAACGATGGTCCCTTTTAGTTTTGCTGCACCAGCAACGGGGCTGCTGATTCCAGAAAGCCCAAACTGGACCATCCCAAAGAGAACACAGTGTGATATTCAGCAGAGCCACCTCTCCTCCCATGACGAGAGGTGTAACTCTGTGAAAAAATTCAGCTCTGCTATAATGGAACCATTGGGTTATCCAGAATTTAGATTCCTGACCCACACCCAGTGTGATCAGGTTTCATGCATAAGAATCGTTCAGTTTTTGTAAGATTTCTTTCATATTTTACATTGCAGGCAATGTTTGAAGAAATGTCTGTTGCTCCTGGCAATATATACAATATATATATATTTTTACATATATATAAAACATGTATATGTGTATATATATAAAACATGTGTATTTGTATATAAACATGTATATATGGGGCTTTTTCCGTATATTTCCCACCTTCTAACAAATCCATATGAAAATACGAAGAATTTCAGGTAGCCCAAGCTGAAAGAGTAGTGAGTTTTTCTGAACCATTGATACTGTTCTTGCCAGGACAGTACCTGGGTTAATAATGCACATCACAGCACTCCCAGCGCTTCGTGGGTCGTTTGGCTCCTGTGAGCAACACAGCTGGACTCCTACATCACTTTTACCTTGTTGGAAAAAAATCTAATTGGTCATTAAACTGCATTAGCATCTGTAATGAGCCCAGGCATCCCCTTTCAGCTTCTTTTTTTCTTCAGCCTGTGTTGGAGAAACCTCTGCTGGGTTGTTTCATACAAGCATTAACGACACAGCGACGCGCTTAAATGCAAAATCTCCTTCTAAGAAATGGTACGATGAAATGTTAATTAATCTTGTCAATTATTCTCATCCCTCAACAGAAAAATGAATCATTTTTCTGGAATATTTATTGTTGTATGGATTTATTTAAAGCCCCGGTGCTTCCACGTTAAAATGAATGATTTTGCACTTACTGGAGTAAAATGCTTGGGTATGATAAAGGCAGCAATACATCACTCTTCATGACTAGAATCTCTCTACAACCTAAATACTGGATTTTTGTACTTATTTTAATATATCTTCATTTTTCTTTCCTGTCATTGCCTGATTTCATGTGAAAATGTCTTGATGTGGTTCTCTTCTTTTTAAATTCATTAGATTTGGCATGGCTGTGTCTCAGCTTGGCATCTGGCTAGTGTAGCTCCTTTAAAACAATGTGATTGAACCAACCCCTATAAAATTAACCCTTATGATCTAAACAGACAGGTACATATACAGTATTACTGTAATTCTCGATCTGTAAAAATTACTTAGCCAAATTAAAACTTCTTTGTGTTCTCTTGTTAACTTGTGTCCATCCAATGGAATGTTTTAACAACTTTCAAAACATTTTTTAGGTCAGTATTTTTACATCTTCTGTCAAAGGAAGTGTCTCTTACATTGGAGGGGAAAAAAAAACCCAACCAAAACTAAAAAGAACTTTGCAGAGCTGCAGTATAAATCAAGTGCTTCAGTTTTGCTTGGAAAGCTGTAAATAACGTGTTATAACATATGTTTTAGGGAAAGTTGTACATCCCTGTGCAATTGCTGATGTTCTGAACTGGTCAGACTCCTGAATGCAAGGTATAGGAACTATAACATGAGGTGACCTGGTCAGCATTCAGGATCAGTTAATGATTATATTTAATTCCATGTTCATTTCCAGCTTTCCTCTTCTTTGTTGTCAGCTAGTGCCCCTCTTGCAAGGCATTTCACAGCCTCTGTTTGCCAGTTGCTGTTTGGCCAAAAGAGCTCTACCAGAAATATCTTTATCCTGTTGTCAAAGAATAGAAAGTTCCACATGTTTCTGTTTGTTTGTGGAGTTTTTTTGGTTGATTTGGTTGGGGTTCTTTTTGCTTTCTCTGTCAGATTGCTGTCTTTTTTTTTTTGTTGTTTTATCTATGAATTCTAACATTATTTATCCTGCCCAGTGAGGGTTTTGGGGTTATTCTTAATGACTTAAAGCTGTTCTGTGTGAGAAGGGAGAGCCACGCTAACTAAATATACAAAAGATATATTTTTTTAATAAAAAAAGGCCAAGGAGTGTTACAGCACTGTTATAATACCAGTACTCCCACCAGAGACCTCATACATATGCATGATAAGAGACCACCACGTGGGAGAAAGACTGTGAGCATGGGGGAGAGAAAATGAATATTGATAAAACATGTCACAGACTGTGAAACAGCCCACAGGAAATATATAATCTCTGTGGGTCTGCTTAACTGAAACAGATGAAGATCTAAATCCGTGCAGCTGATAATGTTTTTTATCTTGAAAGGTCAACTGGGTATTTGACACTCCTGGTCTCACCAGGAACCTATGGAAAAGACACTGGGCAGGGTGTCTTCAATACATTTTCTTTAGAATGGACATTTATGGCCGGTCATTGACCTTGGGATTCCATCAGCAGTAATGAAGGGCAGTCAGGAGTGGCAAATGATGCACATACAGAGATGAGAACACATCCCTGCTCCACGCTGGGCTGGGAGAACCGTGGCACTGGCACTGCATTCCTGCTTCCAGCCAGATAAAAGCGAGCAGTGGGGCCAACGACAGCAAGACTGCTTTGGAAATATTTTCAGCTTAAAATGTGCTGGAGTTCTGCTTTTTTCCACTTCCCTTCTTCCCTCCTCTCCCTTTTCTCCCTCCTCTCATTGGTAAAACATAAGCCAAAATTTCTGCTTCTTTACCCAAACTCTGCCTGATCACACGTGGAGTTTAGTTGAGTGCTGTCATAAAGGTATATTACCAAGAAATTAAGTACAAAATAGTGTTTCTAGAGTGCCCTTACATGAAAATGTTTTAAACTCCAGTTAATCAGAAAGTTTCAAACCAGCTCTGAGTGACATTCACTGTACCAGAAGCACAATGTGTAGGTTAATAGATTACCACAGAATCACATAATGGTTTGGGTTGGAGGGGACTTTAAAGATCATTCAGTTCCTACTCCCCTCCCATGGGCAGGGACACCATCTCTGAGCTCAACTAGTCCACCCCAATGAGCAGGAATTCAAGCAAAGGTGGCAAGGAGGAACAAGGAGATCCTGGCAAAACTCAAAGATAAAGAAATATTCAAGAGATGGAAGCAGGGAAAGGTGACCAGAGAGAAGTACATAGATACTGTCTGAGTGTGTGGGATGGGACTGAGAGTCATCCCTGTGCCTCTCACAATTATTGTTCTTGTTCCTCTGTGGTGGGACGTGAGTCTGGTTAGAGACCAGAGCACTTTAGAAGTCAATGAAATCAGCTTCTTCATTCTGTGACTTCCTCAGCCTCATGGCATTGTTTAGTTTCCAAGTCCCAATGTCTTAAGTTAAAATTATTGGCAGTGATTGGGCTGGTTCATATATGATGAAAGCACAAAAGAAAAAAAAAATTAAACATATTCTAGCCTGCAGACAATCAATCTATGATAATAGTCATTGAAAATAAAATATTCCACTCCTTATTATCATAATTTGATTCAATCTGAGATACTTTTTAGTTCTCTTAATTTTCTTCCCTATTTCCATTAATTTATTATTCGTGTCAGAAGTTTTGTGTGTGTGTAGGGCATGGTGTGCTGTTTTTGTTCTTGTTGGTTTCTCATAATAAAATATTTTCCATATGTCCCAGAACATGAAATTTCACTTATTTAATTTCAGTTTACTAAAATATGTACATACATAGCTGCATGTACTTCAGAGAATATTGATTAGAGAACACCTCAGTATAATCTTCCTTGAAAGGATATAAGGACCTAACTTAAGTATGAAATGTAAGCTGCCCTTGAATTATGGAGAACAAATGAAGTTACAAGTTTCTTATGAGTGACTTTTATTAATTGCTTGTCTCTTCTGTCTGCACTTGGATAATATTTGCCCAGAGAAAATACTTCAGCAAAAATTTGTTTAGCCTAAAATACTATTTATTCCTAAGAGTCGCCCAAAACCATGGATTATTCTTGCCCTCCTTTCCATCCTTGCTGTGTAAGTTGTTTAGAATGAAACAATAATTTTTTTGATAAATCACTAGAAGACCCAAAAAATTGACAGTGTCAGCAGATTAAAACCACAAAGATAGTAGGCATTCAGGCTTTAGAAAGTACATTGTTTTCTTAATAGGATAGGCTGCAAATAAAAACAATAAAAGTTGACCACTGAGATTTCATTGAGCCGTGGCAGTGTTGGCAAAAGGATGGAGGCTTTAAAGGTCATATTGGATAAATCTTACTTTCAAATGTAAAGTCACCTGAAAATCATTCATTTCCCTGAGAAAAGAAAGTTTGCCTTTGGAAATGAGGCTTGCCAACCTTTGTCATCATGCCAAGCTGAAAAAGCAGTTGTGAACCCCCTGCAGACTCGTGTTTTCCCTTTCAAAACAAAAGAGGGAGAGAAAAGAAAAGCTGCCACCACCCAAGCAGCAAACTTCACCTGTGGTCTGTTCTCCTGCAGCTACCACCAGAGAGACCTTTTCCTGCAGCACAGGGATCATTTCCTCGTTCTTTTGGAGCCTTTGTAGCATTCCTGGAATGGTGGGATTCCTGCTCCAAGTGACTGTTGGCAGCAGTGGAGCTGAGTGAGGTGCCTGAGCCGGGGCTGTCCGTGAGGCAGCAAAGTTCAGGAGCTTAAAAAACCTCCTTTACACAGGAGCACATGGGGGTTTGGAGTGCTCTGACCTTGCCCTTCAAACATGTTCACCTGCTTTAGCCTTGGTTCATTTAGAAGCCCTAAAGAAAGTGTGAGCAGACAGACAGAAGTGCAAAGTCTGACCCCTTCTTCCCTGCTGACCTGGAACGTGGCAGGTCAAGCTGCTACAAAGACCTTGCTTTAATTAGTTGCTCTTTTTTTAACATCTTTCATGGAAGGAGCTGAACCTTTTTTAATTTAGGCCTGCTGAAGGCATCTAAGGAACCCTTTTTGGCTCATAACCAGGAGTATCTGAAAACAGGACTCTGGTAACCACGAGATGTCTCTGCTTAGTGTTTTCTAACTTCTTTATTGCACGTTGAAAAAAACCGACGTGTTGAATTTTAAGGTTCCCTGATATAAACTGCTGGAATGCAAGCTGGGCAGGACTGGGATTGCACTTCTGACTCTGGATCCAATCCTAAAAGTTTCCATTTGAAGTGGAGGATAAATGCTGTCCCAGGTTGGATGTGCTGTGCTGTGCTGGTGTTGGGATGTAAGGCAGGGTGGGTTTGGCTTTGGCACAGGTAGGCAAGAGTTGTAACCGTGTTACAGGTGGAGAAACTCTGGCATTTTCTGGGAGCAGACCCCCCAGGAAGGTGGAGCTCACTGGGTAATCTGCTTCCTTTCTATATCAGTAAACATGAAGTCAATCCCTCATCCTGCAGACATTGACTGTGTGCATCCTTGGCTCACTTAATCTTAGCTGATTTGATTAAAAATAAAGTACTTAGTATCAATTTCACCTTAGAAATATTTCTTGGTTTTATTCAATATTTGTAATGTTTTCTATTTTAGAACTTAAGTGAAAGTTTTTACATGTTAAAAACCTGTTTATTACTGTGACCTTGTTTTCTGTATAATGACACAGATTTGAAGAAACATCATTATTATTTTAAATATAAATACATTCACAGGATACATATTCTCTAATTATTCACCCTTGACACGCATGTTTTCAATAATAATTTGGCATTTAAGCAAAATACACCTCTTCATCTTGTAAAACTTAGAGTAACAACTAATTAAAGCAGTAGTCCTGCTTTATTTGAAGAGCAGTTATTTCTTTTGGAAAGGGTTGTAAGCCCGGTTTTAAAGTCAAATTAACTGTGTTCTGTGTTTATAAAAGTGAAGTGTTCCACTCTGAGGCCTGAATTCCAGTGTCCTGCAGCAGCTGGGGCGTGCTGGGAGTGGTGGTGCTCTGGGAGGCCAGGGAGACCCAGGGAGGCACTTGCAAACAGAGCATCATTTTCTTTTTGAAGATATCTTTTAACAGAGGAGGATAAGCTTTGTCTTTTTTTTTAAAAGTACGTTGCTGACGCTTGCAGTTTCGAGTTAGAGTGATGTGAGGCATCGAAGGACTGGAAGAACTTCCCCAGAAAATGTTTTCTGGTGCTTCTGCAGGACTGTGGGTTGTGGTGTTACAGCAAAACTGGTTTTCCTACAATTTGTCATTTTAAGACAATACTCCTTTGAGGTACTGGCATAAAACATGAGAGCATCTAAGTAGCTGAGTTTCATTCTGAGTTGTCAAAAGAAAACCCTGTAACTTATTTTTTATTAAAAAGAAAAAAAAAATCCTGAAAAAATTCTTCAGTATTGAGGGAAAATCTGCTCATTAGGGCATTCCAGCTTTGATTCTGCAGTTTCTGTGATTTGGAGTCAGCTGCCCAAATCTTCAGTCTCGTTAACACCGAGGAAAAAACAATCTTTTTGTCTCAAACGATTACCTGTAATCAGTCAAACATTTAAATAGCCTAATTTGACTTCCCTGTTAAGGATGACTGATGGTCTGGTTCTGCATAAGGTCTTTTGATTAGATGCTTTTCTTTTCTTTGAATACATGTGCCTCTCTGTGCATCCTTTTCCAAGAAGAACACAGCACATTTTATAACAAACTTTTGTGGTTGGTTTAGAGCACGTACCATGAAGAAAAATTAAATTTATTCTCTCATAACCAGTGAAATCCCCCTGTTATTCATAAATGTGCAACACTTCAGTAATTGCCAGGGGGTTCAGCTTCTCTTTGCAGTATTGCTAGAGCTGAAACTACTGCTGCTTTTCATTTTTAGTGGATGAAAAACCTGGGAAATAAATGCCTGTTAAAAAGTAACATATAACCTGGCAATTTTTTATATTTTGTTTCTTGGGTTCTGACATTCCCTAGGAAAGCTAAGACTTAAAGTAAGTTCTGATAATCATGTAGATACTGCTGTCTGTAATAGCAAGGTATTGAGATGTCACATCTGTCAGCCATTTTTATAAGAACTGAAGTTTAGGCTTAAGTAACGTCAAAAGTCAACGTTTAATAGTTTTTATTTAAGTTAAAAATATTACCCTTGTACCTGCAGTTTGAGGAATGACTGTGAGAATGAAATTTAGGCATAAATGAAGAAGGGGACATATTTTGAGAATGTACCATGAGATAACAAACCAATCTAATGCCATCAGTGCAGAAAAAGGAGGGGAAAAAAAGCAATATGAACATTGAGAAAAGAACATGGTCATTATGGCCTGAGGTTTGGAAGCAGTATTTAAAATAGTATGTTGGGGCTTAAAGTCAACCATTAAAGAAAAGGATGGACTTCTTTATTAAGGATGAATTGCATTATGTAGAAATATTATGTGAGAGTGGTGCCATTTTCTTCATTGCCCAGGCAAAACCTGCAGCAAGAGCACGGCACAGGAACTGTTGCTGCTCTTGGCAAACCTGATGACACTTTGCTCATCTGTCAGATTCTGCATTTAACTAGGCAAGAGCAGTATCCCAGAGCTGCTCTTCAGCTGCAGAGAAAGCAGAGCCACCCCTCCAATAAGCAGCAGGGTAAGACATTATTATTCCATAGCCCAGCTCCCTGTCTCTGATTTATGCTCAGGTGTAAAAGGGGTGCAGACCAGCCACGGTCACACACGCGCTGTAAGGAAGGGACTCTGCTGGTGGAGGGGTCACAGCAGATAAATCAAGTGGCAAACCTTTGACTTTTTTGGTTTATAACATCTCCTTTAGGCCATCAGCTGGTTGCAGTGGGTTGTTTTTTCCTGCAATGTAGTTTATCAGGTATAAATTTAGGAATGTGTAATAAACCAGCATTCAGTATTTTTTTTAGCCTTCCCTGTTGATTACCATAGTATAGGGATGAGAAACTCCACTGGAATGGTTTGCTGAGATGTTCAGGATGTACATCCCAGGCTATAACTGAGTGCTCTAAGCAGAACAATGCCATTTCAACAGAAAGCAATTGGTTGGAGTTGACCTATATGAAGAAAAGAGTGGGTACTCTAATCAAATGAGAAATTATTTTCTATTTTATTTAAATTACAGTACTTCAATACATGAAAAACACTGCTTTAAATAAAGCAAATTGCACTTAAGTTAACCAACTGAAAACAGTTCAGATCTTAAATATTTGTAAGAATAGTGGAGTGAGGTAGGATGAGGCTGATACAAATTATTCCTTCTCTTCTTTCCTGACATTTCAACCATTGTTCTTAAGATTATTTTTTTTTAACCTAACAAACTGCTTTATATCTTGGAGTTTATCCTTCACTGTCACAGAGGATGCTGCCGTGGAATTCAGCAAAAGAAATCGATTTAATGTTTTGATAAAGGAGAAAAATTAGATTGGCATTGCAGAGAAACATTTAATAAGGATGAGAAATAAAGTCAAAGCACAATGCTTGTCTCTTACTGTGGTCCAAGTGTATAATTTAAAATACTGTTGGTAACTTTGGAGTGGAGAAAGTCTGGAGAAGCTGACCAGAAGTAAGACATTGGTTAACGGGAAAAAGCATGTAGCTGCTACATTTCTTAGTTCTGAATGACCACTGCCAAGTCATATTTGGCTTTTAATTACAGTTCAGTAAGAGTTTTTTTACAAAACTCAATACAGTTCATACAATGACTAAAATAAATACGTTGTTAAAGTATTTACAGGCAAAATCTCCTTGATGTGAAGCTCGAATGTAAAATATAAGAACCTGAAATTCAAGTTATGCAAAAGCTTGAGCTGGGTATTATTTTTGTAATAAAATTCAATAAGCTGTTCAGCTGAAAGGAAAGATGAAGGAATAATAAATGCTCTTATTATACTTAGAGTTTTTGTACTTTAAGCTCCCTTGGAATAGTTTTTGCTTTTCCTGTATTCGTTACCAGGCAGCGATAGAAAATCCCATGTGAACAGAACTTTTCCCTTAGCCTGTTTTTGGCAGGGGAAAAGGTCCTTTGTGTTGTCTGGTCACCTGCAGTCCTGCTGGGGGGATCTGTAGCAGTGGCAGCACTTCTGTAACACTTTCTCAGTGGAGAAGACACACTCATTTGTACATGGGAGGCAGGTATTTCTCACCTGTGAAGGCACAGGTTCCTTGTCATAAAATATCCTGAGTTGGAAGGGACCCCCAGGGATCACTGAAGTCCAGCTCTCATATGCAAGAGGACTGAGCCAGCTGATGGCTTTGTCAAGGTTGCAGAAGTACATTTAGGATGGAGCCAGGAATGATGCCAGGAAATGCAGCATCCAGTGCTGCTCTCTAACCCAAGAAATGGTGGATTCAAAATTGGAACCACTCCAGGCTGGGAGTAGAAGTCCCTGTGCTTGTGGGGTAAGATCCTTGCTCTTCAAGGCATTATACTATTGCAGTCTGATTGAGAAGTCTTTATAGTAATTGCATGTCTGGAGAGAAAAGTTTTGCTTCCTTTTCACTTGGAGGAAAGGCATCATAGTGAGCCTCAAAGGGGAAAAAGCCCTATAATCATTTAGGTTGAAGTGCTTCTTAATTCAAATGGTGTGCCACTTAGAGAACTTGATAAGAAGGATTAGAACTGGGAAAGAAAGACATTTTTAAAAGCAAAGCTATTACAAGGTTCATTACTTTATTTATATGTTCTCCAAAATCACATGAATGAAGGGAAAAAATGAGGGGAAAAAATACTGGCTTCAGTTCAGAATGTCAATTACTACTTTTTTAATCCTCTTTTCACAATTTATTTGACATCTTGAACAGTAGCCAAAAAAGCTATTATAACTATAAAACATATTCATTGGTATAAATCTCATTAAGTTGAGCAATTTAATTAAGGTATTGACATGCTTAATTGATACGTGCAAGGAGAGACCATTTTCATATCTAATTTCCATACGTTTTCTGCTTTTAAAAAAACCAGCTCCGTAAAAATGTTATAGATTCAGCTAAGCCCTGTCATCCCAAAGGAGCACTTGCTGCCATTTACCTTGATTTAGAGCCAACTACTCTCCTAAGTGGAGCTCCATTAAGTGGATGTGATGTATGCCTGACTCAAACATGCGTCAGCTTCTCTTATGATCAATAGTGGAATATTTATATTAATAAAGCACCAAGTTAATTAAATAAAATAGTCTTCTGGGTAAACTTAAGATACTAGGGGATGGGCAGAGAATCAATATACTCTGCCATTTGGACATTAACTGTGTGCTCTGAAATTTGATGTTATGGTAGCAAAGATGCTTGCGGTGTAGGAGTGTGGGATGCACAGGAACTCCCAGGGCAGGAATCTTCTGAGCACCCTGGGCAGGCAGGATTTGCTTATCCAGTTAGAGAAAAACCAGCAAACAAAAAACCTTGGATCTGTTTGGTTTCTGTGACTTCATTCTTACAGGCACATCAGAAATCCTTTCTTCTGGATTAGGACTGAACACACTCAAGTGGGTGTTTTCCCTGTTGCCTGAATTGTTCCCTCACTGGCAGAGAAAGGAGTGTGAGACACTTGCCCAGTTAGGGTTTATCAGTGTCAGTAAAGGATCATAGGTCACCCACAGAGACATTTTAAACATTACCTTTAAAATCAGAGTGCCACTGATGAGTGTGTCCAGCTCTCGTGTGTTCCACATCTCAGCCCAAAGCACAGCTCTCCTTCAGCCCTTCCCAGCTGCAGCCACCCCCGGGAGCTCTGTCTCCTCAGACAGAGCTGGCTGAGAGATTTCTACATGAGTGAGTGACTTTTGACCACTGTGGAAACCTCCCCCTGTTAGAAATGTAGTCCCAAGTCTCAGTCCCAGATCCATGTCACTATTTTGCTCTGATAAGCAAACCCTGCTGTCCCTGTGGCATTGTGCTATTTCTATAACGGGCAGATGGCCTTTGAAGGAAGCAAGTTCCCTCAGGTACCATTGCAGTCCACTGATACTGCTTCATCCTACCTTTCATCTGCATTTTAAGGCTTCAGCACAGTAGAGCAAAAAATAAAGTGTGTTTTTAAATAATACTGCATCTTTAAAAGAATGCCTGGCTTTGATAATCAAAGGAGACGCTTGCAAGGCAAAGAAAATCTTAATTCAATATTAATAGTTTGTTCAGTCAGTTTAGAACTACTTCTGTGTAAATATGCTCCCATCTCTTTAGTCAGGGGCACTGTGACATTGCTGAAAACACTGACACCTCTGGTGCAGAGGCAAGTGCTCCTGTGCCAGAGCCCTCAATTCTTGAATTCCTGCTCGCAGGCGTTGCTGGCTGGCACTGGGCTCCTTCCTGCTCCCCTCTCACAGGTCCTGGGGTTGGTTTAAAGGCAGTGAGTTAAAACAGAGAGAAGAAGAGCACATTCCCTTGGGCATTCCCTTCTCTTTAAAATCCCAGATGTGCTGGGCTGGGCCCTTGCTGGGTCCTTGCTGAGCACACAGTGATTGCTGAATGTCCCATGACCGCAGCCTGGGGTCAGTGGCTCAGTGGAAGGTTTCTGTGAGAGTCTTTGCTGACCTCTGTGTGACAGACACCACCCACCATACAAAGGGACAAAATCAGCCTGTGAACCCAGGGGGAGGCAGCGTATGGAATAATGTACAGAATTTATTAAAATAGTCAGTAGTGGTGCTTCTGGGCTGCTGCAGGAACAGGACAGTGACATTTTCCTGTAATGTGTGATTTTGACTTGGTTGAAATGTTTCTAATTACCAGGCACAGGAGAACAGCTGAAGGAATAATCTCCTTTGTCTTACAGTGAATTTTGTCTTCCAGTAGCTTTTGTCAGCATTTACTGAAAATACTTGGTTTAATTCCTATTTTTGCATTAATGTAGAACCTTCTAAAGAAGACACATGTATAGTGTTTTTAATACTTCCAAATATGCTTCATATATGAAGAAATAAACTTTGCCTCTTGTTTAATATTACTAATCAAAGCATGAATGTTACATCTGAAAGTTGAAAATGTTTAATATATGTAAAACTGTACTTCTGTTGTATTACTGTGTTTGGTAAAGTGTTGGTAATGCATCCCAACCCTACCATTTAGTATTTGTTTTGCCTTTCTTCTTTTATATCATTCTTATGTTCTGTGATTTAGAAAGACTGAACAAAGAGTGCAAACTAGAAACAGCATTGGAACCATATGTGTTATAGTTGTATATAATCTATATCATGATTTAAAAGGGTGGGATAGCTTGAGTTAGAAAACCACTTTCTGTGTTAGACATAGAGTTGTCTTTCCAGAAATTAACTGTTCAGAGAAAGGGAAAGCGATTGCATCTGAGCTGGGATAAAAACAGATTCCACCATGAATTCCTTTCTGGAACCTAACAAAAACCTTTGTGTATGGAACTGTGATGCAGAAATTCTTGCGTGTTTTTTGACTGGCTCTTAAGTTTTAGTCTCTTGATTGTTGGTTTTCTATTTGACATCTGGAAGTAATGATGTGAATAACTAATATCAGAATGTAAACTTTCCAAGTCTTATAATGAAGTTAAATTTCCTTTTTTGATAAGATAGAAGTGTTCGTGTCATATGACACACGACACCCCCTTAGCTAATTGTTTTTTCAAAAGCTTGCTTAAAGAGGTGTCATAAATTGAAAAAACTTCTGGGATAATAAGTCAAGCGTTACTGTCGGACAGAGTTTCTCCAGGAGACTCAGATAACTGCAGTGGACTTCAGAGAAAGTCATCATCATTCCCAGCAGTGATGAAATCAAATCACTCTGGAATTTGATGTTCTTTGATTTGAGAGTGCCTCAACAATGAAACAGCGACGTGTAGACTTTTTGCTGCTTCCCTTGGGGTCTGTTGGGCAGGAGGCACTCCTCCCTCTCCCTGGTCAGCTTTTTTACATTTAATTTGATTTAATTTTCCAAGCTGACATTGTCAATCTGAAATTCAGCATCATGCTTGACAGGGAGCCGGAGGAAAGCCGAGCTCATTTCTGGAAGTGGCTTTATGCAAATAAATCCTGCCGTGGATCGCTGGAGCAGCGCATTTGCTGATGAATCAGAGCAGTGCCCTTGTTTCCTTGGCATTTTGGGAATAAAGCTCAAAATGTGCCGCAAGAGTCTCTGAGAGTTACCGTAAACCATTCACTCAGGTCTCCCTATGAGTGTTTTGGGTGTTTGGGGATAAAAGGTGAATTTGTTTTCCAAGCAGGATCTGGAGGTTTTCATTATACAGTGTTTTATTGGCTTCAGGGACTTGTGACTTGTTCAGGCCAGGCTGGTTTGTGGGTGGCAATGAAGTCCTAGGGACAGTCTTAATTCTTGGGAGTTGTCTTCATTTTAGCTGAGTTTTCAATAAAAGTTCAGGTCCTTGGTGGATGATCTACCAAAACATTAACGTAAGAAAACCCTCAGTAGGATGAGTGGCATGATTACAAGTATAGCTTCTTTTTTGGAGGATAAATTCATTAGCTGAAAGGTAATTTTGGCTTAGATCTGTGTCATGTTAGCACCTTTGTTCTACTAGTGCACTTTAATTTCATTTTCTGTATTTAAAATACTTATATTCTATTTAAATGCCCTTTTCTAAATCACAGCACTATGGAATGATAAACTTTCTGTGCATGGAGTGGGATTCTTGAGTGGATAGTCATTGAAAAAAAGAAATTATCAGGTTATGTTTCAGTGAATCTTTCTTATAAGTGTGGATAAAGTAGGGGAATGAGGTTTGTGGAGGACTCATGCAGCTGTAATGGTCAGGGTGACCTGCTCAGAAATCCTTGGATAGCTTGTGGCTTTGTGGATCCTACTGTAAAATGGAGAAGCTGGTGTTGCTTAAACAGTTGCATCTTGCAATAGAGTTGCATCCCCAACAGAGTTAACCACTTTGTGGTATTACATCTTGGTCTAATAAATCTGGATGTCATATCCTCATAGAAAAATGAATTAAGGCTGCAAACCCATCTGAAGTGTATCTTCTGCTGCAGCGTTTCACAGGGACTTTCAGGGACTAAATGATCCATAGCAGGAAAGATATATAAAGGTGAAGCTGAGGAAGAAAGAAAGAAGCTAAAATGTTATAAAAGAAAGAAGGGACAGGGTGCATAGAACTCTTTTGTCCTTTTTCTGGGGCTTCAGTAGTTGTTCATGGAGTACAGTCTGCTGAATACCACTGCAATATTATAATTTATTTTTAAAACTTGTATTACAGCTAAAGCACTGATGTGCCTCTTTTATACTGGGGCACTTTTTACCACTGAACAGAATAACACCCCCTTGATAACCAGGCCTGAGCTGTGAACTGTTCTTCTCACTGCAGGGGATTCAAATAACTTTTTACCTCACTGGAATAAATTGAATGTCACTGTAGTTGGTTTTAGTATCCATGGATTCTCTAAAATGTTTATTATTTTTTTATACAGCCACAGAAATGTCTACGGTGATCACGCAAACAAATTAAATAAATGGCCTCTTTAACATTGTTAAAAATAAAGCCTAGGTTTTTGCATGTGCAGTTGCTACTTGCTCCTGTGAAAACTGTCTTATTTTCTTAGCTAAAGTACAGGATCATAGCCCGAATTAAATAAACACTGTTATGATTATCATTTTAATTCTACACTGTGATGGTTAGTTACACAAAAATGTAATGGTCAGGGAGATTTTTTTTTGAATATGTCAGTAAAGTGCAAAAAATTCTTTACTATAAAAATATTCATCGTTAACAAAGGCAGGGTTAGGTCAGGAAAGATCATTCAAAAGAGAGCCTTGCTCCAGGTGTTGATCAGTTATCCAGTGATGGTGCAGGTTATTAGCTCATGTTTTATACTTTATGAATTCACACGTTTATCTTCTAAAATAAGAGCTCATCATATGTCAAAAATATATAATAAATTATGTACAATAAACTGCAAATATCTTTTAGCTTAGTGCTCAAGCAGGGCATAACCAGGGGCTCAGTTTTGCTTTGTGGAGATGAGAGGAGGGTACTATTGCCTAGTGTTGTTTAGAATTTGCAAATGCACAGCATTTCTTTCCAGTACAGATCAACAGACAAAGGTATAAACCAGAAAACAGGTCAACAGTATAAAACCAGTTTGGTTTTTTTAAATTAGGTTAAAATAGCGGAGTCTCCATATAGCTCCATTTCCACTTCAGAAAGTATTAACATTAATAAACAGTCTTCTTATCATTTGTTAGTCAGAAGCCTTATCTTATTTCTAGTAGGCTGCTTCTCTTCAAGGGTTTCTCCTGAACCCACTGGCTGTTACTCTCCTGTTCCTTCTCCCTGACATATTCAAAGTTGAGTATGAAGACTTGGGAGGACGAATTTCACTTTCACTGCCTGTGTTCCAGAAGACAAAACAGATGCTGCTTTCTAAAATGAAAACTCACGATGGGTGGTTATAAAATCAGAGTCTCCTAAATGCTGTCTGATCACTATTTGCTTGGCATTTTGGAAATGGCAGGAGGAGGGAGGAAGAACTGTAAAAGTCATAAACATGCCTTTGATTTGGGCATTGGCACAGATTAGTTTTACAGTTCACTTAAAATCATATAAAAATATTTACTAATCTTCCTAGAGATGTTATGATAGATGTAATTTTTTTCTATTTTCCTTGGGTACATCGATAGACAAATGTAACACTGTGTCTAATTCAGTGAAACAGAGGGGGTTTTGTTGTTTGGTTGTTTTTTTTGAAGCAACCAAGAATTTTAAAAACCTCTAATGAAGTGTGCACAAACGTGTATCCTCTGTTCTTTCAAACATTTAAAAGACTTGAGCATGTGCTGTGCCATCCCTGCAGTTGTGTCAGGACAGAAGTCATGAATCTGTAAAAAATCCGTGCAGGTCAGGTCCCTTAAAGTGTCTTTATTAACAGATGGGTTTCAGTTTGTCCTTGGAGAAGGTGGAAGACGATGCTAAAATAATTATCTGTTGCTCAGATCTTTTTCCTCCTTGATTGCTTTGTGAACGCTCCTCCCCAGGAGCTCAGGCTCTGCTCGGTGTCCTGTTCTTCCCGACAAAAGCATGTGTGTGTGACTGGGGTTAATTAGGCCACGTGAAGCTTTGGGTAAATGGTGAGGTGCAGAAGTATAGAGTTAACATCTCTCACCTCACACTGAAACTGGATCAGCAAAGGAATCGTGGTGTTTATCTTCTGGAAGCTCAGCAGTAGTGCTTGTGCAGTAGTGCGTGACTGTGTGAAAGCAGCGAGGACTGGCTTAATTGGAATTTTTGAGCTAAATTCCCTCCTCAAAACAAACAAAACAAGACTGGAGTTTTCCCAACAGCCTCCTAGAGCACGGGTTGATAGCCAGCTGTATCGTGTTTAGCAAAAACACAACCACCTTGCTTTGTTCAGGGCGCACAACATCCCCAGGACCTGCTCTTGTTTTGCAGAACTCAGAGCCTGTCACCATCTTCACTCTTAGTGCAGTAGGAGTAGGAAGAAATTTTTTTCCTTTTAAAAAAATCAGCAGTGATGCCAAGTTTCCACAGAGTAATGCTCTACAATCCTGTTGTTCTTAAGCTCTTGCCTTGTAGCCCATGGGCAACAACACTTATCCATTTTTCCTTCAGACAGAGAGCTGGAAGTGCTGCTTTACAGTAAATACCATTTTTTACACTGAACCTCCAGAAAGAGCAAAGCCATTGCTTCACTGAGGGCATAAAGCCCTCCTGAGGACAGAGGTGCTGATGAGTGTCAGCCTTACCACAGCTTGTTCTAATTACTGTTGGAGTGAGCTGATTTGGGCAATGCATTTCCCACCTGGAAGTTGATAAATATCTCGAACTTACCTTGCATATTTACAAGGCTCAAAGTTTCTAAATTGTCCTCAGCAGCTAACTCAGTTATTTGTTAATCCATTTGGATGACAGGGAAAATTTAATACTGACGAGTTTTGGAAATACTAGGACAATAACTCCTAGGTAAGAATAACATTTAGTTGTTGAAAATGTTCAATATTAGTTTTAGGTAAAACAAAAAATAATTCAAAAGCTGACATGCAATTTTGGCAGAGCAGGAAAAATCCTTCTTTTGTTCTTTGCTGTAAATGAAATGGTAGCTCAATGTGGTACAAAAAAAAAACAAACATGGTGGAAATATTTCCAGAGCCTGTTTTCACCTGATTTCAACATCTGCATCCTTGAGCTTGTGTGTGCTGGTGCTGTAGCTCCAGATGCATTTCTCACACACCTCAAGCAGGGTCCTTACTCTCTTGGCTCAGTCTTACCATGCCTTTAAGGCACAGCAGCCTGGGTAAGCACACCCTCCTTGCAGCAGAGACAGATCTGCATCCTTCTGCTCCCTGAGGACAGGGGCTGGAGCTGCCTGGGAGATGTGACCAGATCAACTGCCATGTTGCTCCCAGCGTTGGATTGATGGGCAAGAAGGAATCCCAGCCCTTGGAAGGGGATCTGTGCTGCAGCCCTTGTGCTGCTGGTGCAGTGATGCTGCCTGTGCCGTGCTTGAGGTTAAGCAAGGTCTGAGGCACTGCAAGTTGTTGTGCGTTGTAATAGAAGCTCTGCAAGACAAAAAGCTTCCTTGGGAGTGCCAAGCATTTGGTTAAAAGAAAAACACATCATGAATATTAATATTCTGTGCTGGAATTGTTATAGATATAATGGAGTAAACTTCTTTTTTTTTTCCCCTGCGGATTCCCTTGGTCTTTTTACCCCTTCACGTTACCCTTTTTTCTCTTGTAGACTCTTCCTCCAGCATTGATTCCTTTGCCCTGTCTCTTTGATTGTAGGAATTACTTTCCCTCCAGCTCTTGCTCTATGAAAAAGCTGAGCTGTATCATTCCTCACTTCATTGACTTGCTTATCTTTTATTATGTGTTACTTAGAGATACCTATTATCTTTGGATTATACTCTCTAATTTTCCCCATCTGTTACTCTTTAGCTCCTTAATTGTGTTACTTAATTCAGTAAAACATTGTAGGATAGAGTTTATGTGTAACATGTTGTACAAATTAAAACTAATTCTAATGAGACAAATTGCAGTGACCAGATTGTGTTAAGTATGTGACCCTTAGTGGAGTAGTTCAGTCTGGTTTTAGTCCAGTTGTAAAGAAAAGTTGGGTTGAAGAACAGTCAATGAACTTAAGTGCACAAAACCTCTGAAACATTTTATTTTATTCTATATTTTATTTTATTTTATTTTTTATTTTATTTTATTTTATTTTAATCACGGGATGAGACTGAAATGTTTTAAACCCAGAAATCCTATTTGGTGGAAGAATGTAAACAAGCTACCAACATGGATGAATTAATTCTCATTTCTCTCAGCTGCACATTCTGTGGCTGAAGTTAGTGGGCACAGGGCTGATTTCTTAGCATTGGTGTCAGTTGGCACTTCTTAAAGTCAGCATTCATACCTTTCATTGGTTTTATTTTGCAAAGCAAGCAAACCTCATTAATTTTCCCAGTTATTTTGTCAGGAAGAGTTGATGGGAAACAATCTTGCACCCTCAAGCCCCATATACCATCAAATCAAGCAGTGTTGGCCTTCTGGTTTTGTATCAACTGCTACAGAGAGTTGTGTGTGAGCTCTTCTTTCTTATTGCAAAAAGCAATAGAATGGTGGACAAGCTAAAAGGTACTTTGAAGGAATCAGATTAGTTATTCTGGATTTGTCCTTCATTTTAGCTAAACCATTGGTTCCATGTGTTAATGGTTAACTCTGTGAGTTTGCAGTTCTGTTATGGAATCAACATGCAGTAACATACTGGCAAAGATACATACTGGGTTGTGAAGCATGTGCTCTTGGGGACTGTTCTTTAAGTCTTTGTACTAAACTCTTTAGACATTAAAGGCAAGCCTAGTTCTTTATGGGATAACACTGCAGTGTGATCTCTGTTAGCCCATTTGGGCGGGAGAAATAATTAAAGAGTAGTGTTCAACCACAGTAAATACTTCTTGAGCTGGTTTTCAGGCAGTTGTGCAAAAACAGTCTTTTAAAATTTTAGAATCTCTGTGTCAAACAAGATCGGGAAAATAATTTGTCAGTGCTCAAAGAATGGGGGTTTTTTGTTTGTATTTGAAAGGGGAGACAAGCATATGCAAGATTAAGCATAAGACTCAGCATAATGTTATCACTGCTGATTTCTTGATTTTCATATAATCTATGGTATTTCCAGCACCACTGGAGCTTTGCAGGTTGTATCAAAGTAGCTGTTTTAATGTTTTAAATCTGTAGTTCAAATGAAGACACTAATTTTATGAATGTTCGTAGGGTCTGTGTTCCAATTAACTGATTTATGTTCTGTCACGGGCGAAATAATAAAAAAAGGGTCTTAATGTATTTTATTGCTCTGTTAGTGAGTTGCATTTTCACTTGGGATGCAATAGGCAGTGTTAAAGCAGGAAGCTAAAACCAGCACTACGGCAAAGACTGCAGAGGCACTTAGGAAACGTCAGCACTTTTGGGTGCTTTTTTTTTCCCTCCTTTTGCAATCCTTTTATCAGTAAGGCTCTTTCAATGCACATTTGAAGATCAGGAAAACAATATTAGACTTGCAGAGGGAGTTAATCTGCGTCCAAAGCATTTTAGCAAAATTAAAATAAAAACTAAAAAAAAAGAAAAAGTACTGACTTGTGCCAACTCCTGTTCGAGGCTGGGTTGGACTAACGTGTGGTCTGCCGTGCTGGGAGGGCACGTGAGCCACAGCTGCTGGGTTTTGTTAGATCCCACAGCTCTGATTGTGCAGCCTCGAAGTCCAAGCTCTTTAATATCCCCGTGGCTCCATTTCTCCATCTCAGAAAGCAGAATGTTGCTTCCTTTGGGGGTTCAGCACACAGTGCTGGCTGGGGGAGCTCTTGGTTGAACGTGTCCAGTACTGTTGCCTGCTGTGCTGTTCCCCTCTCTGGTTCCTCTGGGATCGCTGCCCAGGCCTTTCCAAGAGTGTTTCCATCAGAAACCTGGATGAGGGAGCCAGGGGGTCACTGCACTGTGCTGAGGCAGTGGCTGGTTGCTGGATCTCTGTGCAGTGTGCTCTGCCTGCGGATTAAACTGGATGAAATTTGCCCATATTTATCGAAATAACAGGAAGAATAATTTAATCTCAAAACATTCACTTCTCTCAATGTGTCTGTTTTATCATGAAGGTGTTTCCTTTGTGCTGGGCTCACTGCTTTCTCCACAGAGGAACCTTTGTGAAGGAGGGTGATGCTGATGGACTGGCACATTTTAGTTTGTCCTTAGGTCAAGTGCTTTTGGTCAGCTAACACTGCATGTTAGGGGGGGATTTTTGGAAGTCTTTTCTTCTTTAAAGCTGGCATTCTTCAGATTTCCTCCTTAGGATATGTCATGTACCCATGCATTGCACTTGCCTTCCATTACAGAGTTTGGCAGTTTGAAGCTTCTGCCTAAGAAATAGGAAATGTATTAGCAATCATAATTTATTTTTCTTCAGATTTGTTCATTTTTTCTTGAATACTGCAATATTTTTCCTTTTTTTAAGGGTTTTGTTTTAGCCTCACCTCTGTTCACCTGGTTTTCTGCAGTTACTATGAATAACTAATATTTATTTTACATGCTGTCAGTGTGAGCTTCTCATTTTGCCTGTAGGGAGTGAAAAGCTGGAAATTTAAGGTAAACTCAGTAGACAAGTTGCTTGTTAACAGCCTTCTGCTTTCTCGGGGCAAATTTTGGGAAGTGCCCAGGCTGAGTCTGGTTGGGGTTTGCTTGCTTATGAAAGATGCTTAACAAAGGTTTGGCACAGTGTCAGGAAGCAGAGAGAAACACTTTTCCTGGCCTCTTCAGAATGGGATGATTATAATTGTGAGAAGGCAGTTAAAGAAAACCAAATATGCATTGGTGACTTTTCCTCCATGCTGTGTCATTAGGGCCATGCAAGGCTGGCAGTTCTTCAGCCCACTAGAGAGATTTATGCAGTACTGGTACCTAGAGGAGAGTGCCTAATAGAAAATGAAAATAATACAGTTTACAAGAATGGTTTTCGTAGGAAATGGATGAACTTCCTACAGTCCCCTGGTTTTGCTGACTGCAGGTTGAGAGTTGAGCATAAAGGAAAAGCAGGAAGCAAAAACATAAATTAGCCCTTTTAGAACACAGTAATGCTAGAAAAAACAACTTTTAAACCTAACTTATTTTTAAACATGATTTGAAATAATGCACAATAAAATGCCAGACAAATGCAACTTGAGACGCTGGCGG
Source organism: Lepidothrix coronata (assembly GCF_001604755.1). Classification (NCBI taxonomy): domain Eukaryota; kingdom Metazoa; phylum Chordata; class Aves; order Passeriformes; family Pipridae; genus Lepidothrix; species Lepidothrix coronata. Next base: position 2,181,887 of record NW_016690301.1, on the reverse strand, counting down.
ATTTGGTGTGGTTTTCTTTGACCACACAGTTCTACTTCTTCAAGCCCTTTTTGTTCTGCTTTGCGTGCGTCTTCCTTTCAGATCTGACTAATTTTTGCCTTCCTAAGCCATTTTGTCATGCTTTTCCCATTGGCTGTGGCTCTGCTGTGCCTCACTGTCACACCAAAGCGACTCCCTGTCATGAAATCGGTCTTCAGCATAAGACTTCCTTCTTCTGGGTCTGAAGTACCCTTTCCTTTCTCTGGGTTGCCAGATCATTTGTCTGGGTTGAAGGTCTGTCTTTAAAAGAACTAATATTTTGTTGCTGGCAAAATAAAGGGGAGGTGAAGGAGAGGTCAGAGTGTGGATCAGTGTTAAACAAATTGTGAAGGTCACAAAGAATTTTAATCTGACTTGAAAAAGGGACTTGTATCCAGCAGCACATTTTTGTTTGTGATAGTCTGAATGGACAATTGTGGCTACTTTGAGAATTTGGTGTAGACTGCATGACTGGTATAAATTGAATTAGTCCCATGACAAGGACATAGTCCCCTTTTTTTCTTATCTGCCTGATGGAAAGCAGAAGAAAGGCCTGCGTGACACATCTTGACCCGCAGTGTCAATGTGGGCTTTTGTGACAGGCTCTGATTTCTGGCCTCTCATTTGATAAAACCAATTTGGGGGAGGCTAGAAAGGGAGCTTGCTGCAACACTAAATGTACTTACAGAAAAGAGTGTCTGGGGGTGAGTACAGATTCCTGCCATTCCCTCTTAATAGTTATTAGAAATCCAAAGTTTCTTTCTGAAAAGGGGGCAAAACGCTGGGCTTGTGTACCGCCGGGACACAGTCACCCCAAACGATGCCCTGTGTAATTCCCTGGGCTGCAGTATCACCTTTCTTTGTCCTTTTGTCCAGCCATCCCTGCCTTCCATTTGCTCATTTCTTATATTTTTCTTTCCCACTCATCTGCCTTCCTGTCCCCTTCTTACACTACTCTCTTACCCCTGACTTTGTAACCTAAACCAGGCTGAAGTTCCTCCCTCTCCTCCCTGCTGACAGGGCACCAGCAAGGAAATCAGGGTGAGTGCTGCTCTTCCTTAGCATGAAAACATCCCAGCTTTCTGGGTTTGTGTCCATCTCCCTCCCATTCCTGATGCCCTCCTTCCTGCCTCCACCTGCACTGCTGGAGGGTTGCAGATTTGCAAATACTTATGGTGCAAAAAGGGGAAAAGCACCTGAATGCAGGTTGGGTGACAGGAAGCTGTAACCTGAACTCACAATGAGGATTTAAATGGAAACATTTGTAATGTTTTAGTACTAGAAAGGCTTTTTGACTTGCTGCTGGTTATTTGGTTTTTGTTGGGTTTTTTTTAAGCAAGGTTAAAAATTCAGTTGTTGCCATTGATGCACAATGCAGTGGGGTTGTTAATGTGGTGGATTAACATCTTTTCACTGTGAATTTACAAAGCTTACAAGAGAATGATTGTCATGTTTTTCCTGAATATTAATTTCAAATAAGAGACTGTAATCTGAGCAGGGGTAGCCAAGTATTTTTGCAGTCAGTAAACCAACTGGAGCATGCTGAGAAAATTTCATTTGCACTACAGGGTTGCAATTCCAAGGCACAAGGATTGGCTGCAGGTACTCTGACAGCAAATCCTGCATTGTGCCAGTGTCATGACCACATGTTTTCTGGAAGTTCTGTCACTGGTATCACGAATTCTGGTGGGTTTTGTTGTGAAGTCATTTCAGCTCATTCCACAGACCTCTAGAGGAGTGAAAGAAAATTGAAAACATCATGTGGTGTATCAAATCCAGAAACATCTACTTTTCCAAGCACATGGATGTTCCATTATCTCATGTAGATTTGAGAAATGTGTTCTCTGTGTTAATACAGTGTATTTTTTTTCCCTCTTCCCTTATTCAGGGACCTGAGTGAAAACCAGATAAAAGGAATCCCTAGAAAAGCCTTTCGAGGAATCATCGATGTGAAGAACTTGTAAGTGACAACTTCATTAATATTTGTGGTGAAAACCACTCTCCCTGGGTTACATCTGGCTGTTATTATGTGTTTGGCTACCATTTGTTTAGCTCTGTGCAACACCAAAGGGACCTGCAGAGCCTGCAGCTTTTTGTCAGGGGCCTCACAGGCTACTTTGGTCCACACTGTGAACACCCCTGGGGAAGTTTTGAGCAAAGGAAAAAAAGTGTTCTTAAATGCTTTACCCATTCCTGCAGTATTGCCCTGAAGAAAGATATACATAGGAGAAGTACTGTTAGAGTTCAGGGATGGAATTGAAATGTTTCACTTAGAATAAATCTTCTGTTCCACCACTGGTGTGGGCAATAAATATGACAAAATGTGGCACACAGTGGTTGAGTACAAACATCAGAAAATTAAAAAAAATAATAAATACTGTGGGCAGTTAACTGTGCGTGCTTTGACAGTTGGTATTGAATGTTAAAATAATTTGTAAAAGCCATTAAAGAGAGAAAAGAGGAGTTTATCGTTGGTGCTGATGAAGCTAGGCTGTCCTAACTGCTTTCTGAAACATTTGTTTAGTAGAAGAATCAGCTAAAGGAGATCTAAAACGAAGCCCTTTTGTACAAAGTCTTGCAACATACCTGTGTTCTGTTTTTTCTGAGCGCTGTGCAGATGCCTTTGGAGGCTTTGGGATGTACAGAACATGAACACTTGTAGACATGATATAACACAGCTGTTTCTGCAGCCATTCAGCACACTGAGCCTCTGCTTCTTCACTGGTTTGTCACTCACTTTGTGGATATTCAACTGTGACTTTAGCTTTTCTCGTAACAAGAGGCCTTTTTACCTGAATATCAGCATGAGAAAACACATCTTGAGAAGCCACTTACTCTGATGTTCCTCTTCAGTGGAGGAGCATCAGAGGACCTGTGTGAGCAGGTCTAGTTTTCAAGACGCAGGAAAATACGAAGAATATCGTTTATATGAGGAAAAATTTTGTGTATTTTAGACAGAAGAGTGGCTTTTTTGCCATGTTAGCATGAGCTTTACTTACATTGTGTGATCTAGAGGAACAATAGATGGTCTTTTGTCTCAGAAAATCTAACTTTCCCAGCTATAATTCATTGTTAGTTGTCTGAATTCATTTAAAATAGCAAAGTTTGCATTCAGAGTTTAGTTCACCTCTGCCAAGCTGTCACAACAATCACAGGTGCTTTGATTTATGCACCCACTCTCAGTGCAGAAGGAGCCAGGGTTTTTCTCCTTTCCCTGAGCTGATATCAAGGGATGACTGGCTCGAGTGCTTACAGGAGCTCTATAAATGTCAGGATTTAAAACTTCAACAACAAATTGTGACTGTCAAGTTAGGCAGTATCTATTATTTTGCTGTAAAAGACACAGTATCAGAAATACTTCCCTGTAGCTACTGTTTCTGTCTCCGATGAGTACTGAGTTTATCACAGAATCATAAAATAATTCTGGTTTGGAGTGACCTCTGGAGGTCATCTAGTCCAGCCTCTGGCTCAGCAGGAGCACAAAGCTCAGTAGTCTGACAGATTGCTGATGTGAGCCACGAGCACTGATTGTTTAGATAAATAGCAGGAGGAGCAGACTTTTCCCTCATATATCTGTAGACATTCTTTTTTGGTAATAACTGTGTGAGTCGTGTACCCAGGGTGGTTCATTAGAGCAGGTGACTCTTGTTTCCAGACACAGACTGGTGGCCTGTGAGCTGCTGAGAGAAACATGGCAAACTCTTGAGCCAACTTGCTGCTGGAAACACATTAAAATTTCTACAGCAATAACTGTAAGGGTGTGATGCGAGTTGAACCAATTTAATATTTAAAGCTCTTAAAACTTTAAGCAGTGGCTTTAACATGCCAATTGCCATTCGAAGTCTAGACTTGGCAACCAAGCCTCTCCCTCTTGAGTCCCAGGGATGACCACGCCAACGGAGGAGGAGAATGAGCCTCTTTTGCCTTTTGGTGCCATCCAGCTGTTGCAACACCTGCACTGCTCATGCCTGGTGCCTCTGCCACGTACACACTAAAGGGAGAGCAGCAGGGTTGCCTGTTTCTATGGTTATAGCTCTGCTGATTTATTGTACTGTCTCAGAGTTCTCCCACCCTATAAAGCGTGTTTGTGAGGGATCTTGGAGACTCTGAGACGTAAGAAATAAAGCTACACATTCTCCCACGCTCCCCAACCCTTTCCAATTTATATTTAAAATTCATATAGGGAAAGGCTGGCATGGAACAGTCTCTGTTTTCGTGGCTTGACATCTAACATGACCTCAGATTCTTCCAGGTCCTACAAAAAGTGTCCCGATGTCGTGGCAAAAATAATAACTTTGTAGATATTATAAAAGGGACACAGCAAGTGCTAGAGCAGATGAAAGTCTCGAGATTAATGCAGCCTTTAACAGCAGCTTGGAAAGCTTCCCTCAGGAAAGAATGTAGAGTTGATGCAATAGACTAAGCCAGGGCATGAATTCCTTTTGGATACAAGCTCCGAAATACTCGGCCTGAGGGCTCAATATAAATTACAGTGGGTGCCATTTGGAAACCCTGTGAGAATTACCCTGTCTCAGCGTGGTCAGAAGTGACACAAAGTCACAGGCTGTGTCCAGCTGGAACACTCCGGTGTAAAAAAATCTGTTTGGTGAATTTAAGGGCAGAGGTGCTGCTGTGTGTGCAAAACACTGAGAGTCTTTGGTGATGGCCCTGAGCACCGGGGCTGCAGAACTGGCTTGGTGCCAGTATGATTTTTGTCATTTAAAAAAAGTAAATGTTAAGATGATAGGGAGGAAAAAAAAGTATTATAAAAAGCAATGTTTCAAGATATTTTTCACCTTTTCTTTCTCTTTAAATGGTAAAAGCTTTGTATCTTTTGTCATTCTTTTAGCAGAGCAGTGAGCCCAAGAAAATGGGCTTGGATAAGGGCTGTGCTAAAGAAGAGCTTTTAAATGTCAGGAAAGCCACTGTTTTTGCACAAAATGAAGCCAAAGCAGAGACTGGAGGTTTTCAAACTCCCAAGTGGGGGAAATTTTGTTGTCTGAATGATTTTCATATGAAGTGTTTTCTGCTGTTTGAGTACAAAATCAAAAGAAGAATCTGCAGACAAAGAATAAATTAGTAAGTCCATTCCTAATTGAAATACAGAAATAATTATAAAGCTTTCAGAAAGAGTCATGAGCACATAATGTCCATTACCAGTAGTGAATTTATATGATAATTTGGCAAAAGCTGACACTTTGAACATACTGTAGAGTAGATGCATAAATGCTGCTCAGTGGTCCTAAGAGCTGAACAAGAAAGGGCAAGAGAGGGCCAGCCTGCAGAGTGCACCTGTATTCAATTTCTGTTCCTTATTACTTAGAGGACAGGAAATGTTTCTTGCAGGATTCTAGCCCCAAGTAAGCACATTTATTTCAAGAATTAAAGTATATGGGTTTGGGTCTCTTTGAGCTTTGGGCTATCTCAGCACTGTCAGCCATGGCCTTTCATCATAAAAATATATGGAGCTGGTTCTTGGATTTCTGCACGTTTCTCCTGCTTGAATCACATCTTGGCATTCAGGTGAGTGCTCCTCTGGTGAGGCATTCCTGTAGGTGCTGTTGAATAAGCCTGCACAGCCTACCTTACTGAGGGCAGCCAGGCACCCAGAACAGGAATATACAGAGCTTGATATTAGGAAGGAATCCTTCCCTGTGAGGGTGGGGAGGCCCTGGCACAGGTTGACCACAGAAGCTGTGGCTGCCCCATCCCTGGAAGTGTCCAAGGCCAGGTTGGACAGGGCTTGGAGCAACCTGGGCTAGTGGAAGGTGTCCCTGCCCATGGCAGGGGGTGGAACTGGATGAGCTCTATGTTCCTTCCAACCCAAACCATTCTGTGAGTCTACAAAATCTGTCCCAGGCAAGGAAGTGAAATGATTCATGGCAAAGGAAAGAGGAATATGCAGCACAGATATGTGAGGAGAATGGCAGCAGCAGAGCAGAGGGGGAGCCAACCTGGCTGAGCAACCACCCTGTTTGAACCCCACTGGAGCCACATGGAATGACACACTCATTGCTTCTTCTGCGAGCATTTGCTGCCATTTCTTGTTCTTGATTCACCAGAACTCACTTCTGTACCTGTTCAGCTTCTGCCTTTTATCTCTTGTAGGCTTTGGCTATAGGATACTTTAGCACTGGGATTCAGAATACCACAAACTCAGAGGTTCATCTGTCATGATAATGTAGGCTCATTGCATTTCTGTCTAAATATTTCCCAGGCACACATGAGATAATAGCTCATATCACTAGACCTGCAAGCTGCTTTCCTGGTATCCTGGGGCCACTTAGCAAATTGAGGGTAATATCCTTCTTGATAGCCCTAAAGGTGCTTTTGGAGGAAGAAATGAAGCATTGAGATTTATTTTTTTAAAAAAAATGCAGGAATGCATCAGCACATATGTAACGTTTAACACTTCTGCAAGTCAGTACACATTTATTTTCCTAGTGGCTACATTACCTATGCAGTGTGAAAAATCAGAGCTCTCTGAGTACTGTAAAATATTGTTGTACCTATTAGTTTCAGTTCCTTATTTGTTAAATGGCTTTTCCTGGAAGGTACTCTTACTTTTTCTGCATGCATCTACTATTAGCATCGATCCATGTGACTTTTACAAAAATTAAACATCTAGATTGCACATTCAGGTTTTGGAAAAAGCTGAACTTGCTCTTTACATTTAGAGTTATTTGACATTCACCTACACAAAATATAGAAACGTTCCTGTGGAATTTTTTTTTTTTTTAATCCATCACAACCAGCACTGCAGAGCATATTTGTAATTTTTGCCATTCAGCCATAGAAATAACTAAACATACCTGTCAAATTAAAATAACAAATAAATCCAAGAAAATAATGGTTGATTTGTGTGTAGCTGTTTCACCAGCAGAAAGCAAGTGATTGTGAGTTATTTGCCCTACATAAATATGCAGTAGATCTTAATGAAATGTTACACTACAAAAAAGTAACTTCTTTAGTCTGGGTTCTCTAGGGAAGCTATTATCCAGAGCCCTCTGAAATTCCTGGCCTTAGTTTCTTGACATTTGTGTACAGTATTCACTGTTACTGTTGCAGTTTGCAGTAAAATAAAACAAAAGGAGGGAGACGAACAGTTGGGCACATTTTCCACTCCTTTGGTGTAAAATCTGGAATAAGTCTACTGAAGCCAGTGGTTGGATTCAAATAAAAGAAAGTAAATGCCTAGAGGAGAATTGATTATCACATGTTGGCTTGTGTACTTGCTTGTGTATCTTTCAATGGACTGAACAATAGGTGTCTATATTTGATGGTGTGCATGAAAAGCACAGTATATTTTAAATATGAAGAATGAAAATTAAAGGAAAGGATACGTTTCTGTTATGGAAGAGATTTCGGGTTGTTTTGGTCTCAGCTGGTATTTTTAAGTGTTTTCAGAGCTGGCAAAACAGGTGAGAGGTATGGAAACAGCTATTTGAAATACTGGAGACAAACCTTTTGCCTTCTTTAGGGGGTGAAAAGATCATTTTACTTCAACCGTAAAAATTTGTAAATAACTTTCCTTCCCCTTACCCATAAATTCACGCTGCACTCAATGTATTCCAACAGTGTATTCCTTTCTGTCTCCTGTAATTAGTCTTCATTGTGATAGTGACCATAATGAATTCAAGAGAGATCTCTGTGACCATCACATTTGCTTTCCTAGAAATTTCATTGTCATGCAGCATTATTATGACATTAAAATAACACGTTACCCACTTACCACCTTCTATGGAGAAACACCACCTGCAGCGTCAGTTAATTTTATGAATACATTAGTTTGAGCTTTTGCCATCTGTTCTGTCCCTTGTAACAAATGCAAAAAGCATATATTTCACAATTAACTCATTAAAAAGATATGATTGATTGGAATGCACGTGCATGTTCCCTGCACAATGCACGATGCACTTAAGGTGAGATGTACAAAACCAACCAAGCAGAGAGAGAGAGAGAGACCCTGAGTGGTAGCAGAGGACATTTTGGGAGACCATCATGTTCATCTCTTTACACCCTCATATGAAGGGCCAGACACAGAGCTCAGTGCTTCATTTTTGGTTGAGACTCGTGGCCCACCTTTGCAGGCCCTGCCTGGCTGCCTGTTCTGCCCAGGGAGCTGCTCTTGGCTTTGCTGCCTGAGGTCACTTGCTGGTATATCATCCCTTGGTTTTGTTTTCTACTTCATTCAGCTCTGAATCACTAACCTTTAAAATCCACCTGCACTGATCTTTCTAAATTACTCCTCTTGTCTATCTTATAGTACAAATCAGAGAATAAAGCCAGAAAACCTAAACACTGTGCCTTAAGCCTGGCTTTGGACAGGTGTAGGGGGGACTTGTGTTTTCCTTTGTCCCAGCTGAAGGTGCTTCCTGCTGGCCCTGTTTCCATCAGGAACATCCTAACTGCTGCAGCCGTAGCCAAGGGAGAGCCTGTTTGGAACACAGAGATGAAAACTTGAAATTTAATTCAGAAACTGTGTTCTTTTAATCTCAGTTTCCTCTCTGCCTCCAGTGAATCTTCAGAGCCTTTTTCCTCCCTGTCTGTGCTGTGCTGTGTTGGGAAGGGGAGGTGATGCAGATTCTGTCTGTACTTTCTGAAGGTTTGTGGGAGCACAGCATCCTGGACACAGGGGTGTGTGCCCTGCCTTCAGGGAGGGTTGCTCTGGTATCCCTGTGCAGGATGGCTGAGGGTGAGAAAGGGCTCTTGAATAAGGAGCTAGTTCTGCATTTTTCTAGAATATGATACACAGAGGCAGTGCCTTCTGAATAACTGTGCTCTCTGCCAGTTTATCAGACTGTGTATTTCAAGTGTCATTGCAACCCTGAAACTTCTGCATGTATCTCTTTTAACATCATAAGGAGTGGGCATTATTCAAAATTACCTCAGTGGGAAGAAAATTTCGTGGGATTTTTGCACTGTGCACTGATGCTGAGGGATGCCAGTTCAGCAGTGATCTTGCTAGTGAGTGAGCCAGTTTCAGTCTTGATAGTGCATTTTTGCAAATGCTTGGCAGCAGTGTTATATCACCTCTTCAGGGGACATTTTACAAGGGCATGTGGTGATAGGACAGGGGGGAGTGGCTTTAAACTGACAGAGAGCAGATTTTGGTTGGATATTAGGAAGAAATTCTTCCTGTGAGGGTGGGGAGACCCTGGCACAGGTTGCCCACAGAAGCTGTGTTTGCCCCATCCCTGGAAGTGTCCAAGGCCAGGTTGGATGGGGCTTGGAGCAACCTGGGCTAGTGGAAGGTGTCCCTGCCCATGGCAGGGGGTGGAACAAGATGATCTTAAGTCCCTTCCAGCCCAAATTATGAGAGTCTACGATGCTGTGATTCATGTGGTCAGCTGCAGGGTTTGGTCCCAACCTGCTCGATATTCCTGTATTTTATAAGCAGAGCTGCCATTGGGAATGCTCCTTCCTTGCATTCCTCCTGAACAACCTCAGATGGTCCCATCTGCATCAGGGAGCAACGGAACAGACATGTACAGACTAATAACCTGCAAGTGCTGCAGCACACAGGAGAAATACTGGAAAACCCCAAAACCATTTCAGGAAGTATTTAAACTTATGTTGTATTTGGTAGTGTGATCAGACTACACTTTTTGGTTTTTTTTAATCCCCTTTCCCATGTCTCTTTCTAATAAATAAAACACAAGGTGGACTAACCAGCACAAAACGATCTTAAATCTGTTGAATGTGCTAAACTATGACTTGTACATCTCTTGAGATTGATGGCACAGATTGAAAATGCACCACTCTTTTTATTTTTTTTTTATTTTATTTTTTTTTTTTTAAATGAAAACATCTGCATTAAGTAGAGTGGATGTCTGCTCTGTTCCCCTGTCCACTTGCATTTCAGGAAGTATTTGTTTCATGGATGCCTGTAGTTGTGGGCTCAAGTAGCCGCAAGGGATCTGTCACCGGCAACTTATTAAAAGCTGAACCATCACTCCCGAGAAACAGATTTCCTCACTGTAAAGTTTGCTTTCCCCTGAGTAAAATGTCAGATAAATAAAAGCTGAAATACCTCTTAAGTGTGTTCTACCTATAAAATAGAAGTACATAAGCCAGCACTATGTTGTAGTGGAGGATGCGTGTTTGGTGGCATTTAATATTTTTTAAATTTTCGTCTTTCTGATGCTAATCAGAGCTTTCTACCTCCATAATAAGGTTTTACATAATACTGATTTCCCCAGTTTCTGTATTCTGTATATATTGGTTTCAATATCAATTTTTGGGCAAACCATAGATTGTTAAATATTTCTTGTAGGCGTAAGACAAGCATTAATACCAATTATTTTTTCCTTTTCTGGAGACGTATTTCAAGCATTCTTTAAAGGCTGTAGTTTAATTGTTTATATGGGAAAATCCTAATGTTGATGACAGGAAAGATGAAGTGCACCACATAGACCTAAGTCATTCTTTCCATGTACTTCAAATTCTGTTGTGATCTTCCCTGTGCTTTATATTTTGCATAATTTATTGCCTTCTCCTGCAGCCATGAGCGATGCAGCTCTGTAGGCTGGTCATCGGTGGGGCTTTGGAAGAGGGACATGGATGTGCTGTGTCCCGTCAGGAACGTGGCACATCTGGCACAGTGACACAAATCTGGCACAGGAGATTGAAGAAGTTCAGTGTTTGGGTGTGAGGGCCCCAGGCTTGGTGGTCACTTTTAAATTTTCTGTTTGATTAGGTGAAAAAAAGGTAAAATCTTGGAGTCTGGAGATTTAAGTCGTACCTAATTCACTCGCTTAAACGTAACATTGGTGGAAATTTTTAAGTGAGACCACAAGCTCCAGGTCCAGAGCTTGGTCTAAGAAAACCTCACCCCTAAGCTTGAATGGGATCCTTTATCTGGGGTTTGAAATCTGCTACAGAAAGTCAGGGTGACCGTTCCTATTTCCAGAGATTATTTATCTGCTTACTTAGTTCTCGGGGCTCTGCTCTGTGCTTTCTAGGCTCATTATTCTTTTACCCTAATAAAGCACAGCTCCATTTTGGTGCAGCACCCAGGGCTGCAGCACTGCTTTTGTAGGGACAGTAATGAATAGCAGATTTGGCCCTTTTCTGTTTTAATAGTCTTACAAGAGTCTCTTTGACAGAAACAAACTCCAGAAAGTACCTTGATTTAAAAACAGGCTATGTGGTATTCTTACTGTCTTTTTGATATAAAACTTGATTAAAATGGGATGAGACATCAGTTGAAAAAGTATGGAAATCAAATTTTCTTTATTACGTACGTGTTTAGGCTAACCTATGCCTACAGTTTATCTTTGTATAATTTATGCTGTCTTTGTGCCATACCTTAATTCTGAATACATTTGCTGAAGATTTCCTGCAGCATTCATCTCTGATTGTCAAGAGGAACTTTTATTCTGAAAAAAAAAGAGACAGTACTGTTTTTAATTATGAATCTAAATAGCTTCATAACCACTGTGAACTCTGAATTTACATCATTTTTATGATAGCCTCACCATTCCAGGTTTATTGATTTTGTCATTTGCTTCATTACATTTAATGCAAACCTTTTGTGTGGAATTATTCCGGTGCTGTGCTGGGCACGGAGGGGTCAGTGTGTGCAGTCTCTAGCCAAAACAGCACAGCAATATCGTTTTAGTGCAGACTCCACGGCTAAAGGGGGGTTGTAAATACTGTCCACCAGCAGAACAAAGTTTTGCCTTCTCCTCTTGACCTTCCCAGCTGGACAAAGTTAAAACCATAGCTTGAGTTGTCTTTTTTTTTTTTTTTTTCCTCTTTCTTTCTCTCCCCCCTGTGTTTCTTTTTGGCTTTCTGGTCAGTGCAACACATGTCTGTTAGTTAGAGAGAAAAAGGGTCTTTTGGCAGATCAGGGTTGGGCAGTGCCTGCTCCATCCCTGGCAGTGCCACTCTTTGCCATGGGACTGGTCTGGCAGGACCAGTTCTGTGCCCACTGGAGATGACCTGCTGCTCAGAAATTGTTTTGAAGAGCCAAGATGCTTTTTGGCTTTCAAGGCAGGGACACTGTGGGTTTCTGGGGTCCTCAGTTGTTTTACCATTTCACTGGGATTAAGTTTTGATGTTTCATTTTGTAAATAGGCAACAGTGTGCCTGGATTTGCTGTAGCTTTTAGAGTACCCCTGCCCACGGCAGAGGGTTGGAACTGGATGATCTCTGAGGTCCATTCAAACCCAAACCGTTCTGTGATTCTATGAATAAAACCTCCTCAGTTCTTAATTTACTGCATCGCTTTTTCTGGGGAACACAATTATTATTTTTAATTCAACTTCATTTAAAAAAGCAATGAAAACACTACTGCGAAACAGGTAAGTAAATGGATCCTTGTTTTCCCAGAAGGCAATGAAATGGGCTCAAAAATTAATTTCAGTAATTGATTGGGAGACTAGATTTCCTGTAGCACTCTTCCTCAACCATGAAACGAGATGGATGTCCCCCCCTTCTTGACCCCAGCCCTCAACTCAGCTGCAGCTTTCTGTGTGAGAGCAGAGCTGGGTATTTAAAACCACAATAATGACGAAGCCTGCGTAGTTTCTTGCCACATTTAGAGCCCAGAAGGGAACGATTGGGTTTCCCATTCAGTGGTTCAGGCTGTTCCATGGCTTCGCTACCCTGCAGTTGGGTGGCTCCATGAGATGAAGTGGCTGTAGGAGAACGGAGCCACCTGCACTTCAGTTCCATTTAAAATTGTTGTGCCTTGAAAGGAAAACATTTTTGGAGGGGGAAAAAAAGAATTAAACTGTAATGGGATAGTTGTGTTTTACGGTCTTTGTATCACAAGGTGGTTTTATACGAACATATGCTCACCGTGTTGGTACAGCAAGGGATGTTACACAGTCCTTTTAAACAGCTACATCGCTGCATCATTTGAAAATTTCCTCAGAGGAAGCTCAGATCATGTAAATCCTACATGGATATTAAGAAGATCCTGTGGAAGATCCTAATTTTATTTTAAAAAAGACCCCAGTGTTTGTGCTTGGATCTGCAACATTTTTTTTTCCTATATAAAATAAGGATCTAAGTCTGAGCGAAGCACAGAGGGATTCTCAGGCACTCAAATATATGTTATGGGATTAATAGAAATAGTGAAAAGTTGATTATCTAGGTGCAAATTTGAGAATGGCTTTAGTATAATAGCTCTGAGGTAGGCAAGAATAAAATCCCTTTTGTTTAAGACCAGATGACCCAGGGAGAGTGTGAGAGCAGCAGCAGAAAAGGGCTGTGAGATGATGGTCTCATTTGTACAACTGATTTCTGCTATGGAATATCATTTTCCTTCACATTTTTTTCCCCTACCAAAAGCCTGTGGGATCTAATTTTGCTTTTGTTTACCCTTTAGTAGTCCCATAAATGTCAGAGAAAGAAATGGGAGAATTCCATCTTCATGGGGAAGTAACCTCTGCTCCAGTCTTTTGTGGTTTGGTTGTTGTTTTTTTTTTCAAAGCTCTTTTTGGAGTTATTTTTCCAACTCATTGAGCAGTAGTACAGTAACACTGTGAAATATCTGTACACAGCTTGTCTGAGGTGCATTTTCACACTTAGAATTCTTCTTCCTTTCTCCTGTTTTACTGGGGAAAGTGAGGATTTCTGCGTTGTTCTTTTGAAGGAACATAAGGCTTTTTGAATGATCAAAATAATTGCTGGATGTGAAGTCTGCATCAATATTCTGTCAATCACAAGTTGTTTATAAGGCAGTCATAGTATGTTAATATTGGAATATTGAATGATGCTTTTCCAAAAAAAAATAAAAATAAAAAAACCCCCAACAACAAAACCAACCCCCCCAAACCCTAGAATTTAAAGAGAGAAGGTAATGGGCTGTCTGAAACTGTGATGAGGGGAACAAGAAATCTTAAGGCAAATGGTTTGCATTAATATCCCTGTAAGCAGCTCTTGCTGCTTTTCCAGGTGCCCAACATAGGAGCACCCAGCCTGCTTCTCGGGGCAGCGAAACAAAGCTCTTTCATGCATATTAAAAATTGCTTGTCATGACGTGGGGTGGGAAATGGCTCTTTTTGGTGTGAAAATTAGCTTTAGAAATGAGATTGATTTTTTTTTTCCCCTTTTTATTTCTTCCTTCTGCTTTCTTTTGTGACCCCTCGGTAGCCCCTGTTGGCGAGTTTCACCCTTGAACCCGCTTTATTTTGTATTTCATTTATATGCTTAAACTCGGGTCGCGTGCAGCACCAGCTATTGATTAGGTCCTGCTTTTAAACCCAGTCTTACAGGGAAGACGCTGCCAGGAGGTCAAGTGGTTTGCCTGGAGTGATTCAATGAGTGGGGAAGGGGGGACACGACTCACAATTACCTGAAGCGTTTTAGCTGGGGTTTGTTGGTGGGGATGGATTTTTTTTTTTTGCTCGGATTTTAGCGCTCTGCCTCGAGCTCTCGTCGCGGTTCAAAGACGTGGTGCTCTCCCTTGATGAGGAGAGGCTGAAAGCGTAATTAAGGGTTAACGTTCAGGCGGGGGGGGTGGGGGAGCAGCAAACCTTTTGCAGTAAGTTGGGCAACAAGCAGCTCTCTCAGCCTGAGAAGGATGGGAGAAGTGTCCTGGGAAGCCAGTTGTGCAGGTATCCTCTTTACCTACTTACAAAGAAATCGTTGCTTTGGTTGCCAGGGAGAAAACTTCAGGGCAGGGCTTTTCTCTGGCCGTTTTATGTCGGCGCTGTCACATCTCAGCGGGGAATAGGTGTTTGAGGTGTGGTGTAAAGGGTCAGGTAAGGTAACTGGTGTGCTCTTGTGATCCAAACTTGCTGCCCAATCCTACCAGGGAGGACAAGTTTTCTTGCACATGACTGCCTTTTTGTCATGACAATCCTGGCAGAGGGAGCAGCTTTCTCTGCTATGAGCGTTTTTATGGATTGATATCAGGGAAAAAATACTCATAAAAGTATGCCACCTAGCAAGGAAATTTCAAGGCCGTATGGATTGAGTTAATTTTTAAGTTTCTTTGTTAATGGCTTCAATTTTGTAAGTCTTGTAGAATCATTATTCAGGGGCCAGTAAGCAAATGAATCAATGTAAGTAATGTAAGTGAATTAACAGTTCAGATACATAAGCATTTGTATTGAAGAAATCACAATGCCTAAGATGACCTGAAGGTTCATGTTAAAATATTTCCTTTTGAAATTATTTCCTTAAAAAATGTAAAAAGAAATAGCAATTTGCTGAGAAAAATTTTGGCGCCTGTAACTCCTAAGAAATTCTGTATGTAAACCTGCCTCTGCAATATTTCCTGTTGATGTCAGATGTAAGATGCACAAATTATTTAATAATACCAACCATATTTCTAATAGTAAGCCATCTTCTACCTATATCTATGTTTTTGTTTTTAAATTGGACATGCAGTTATTTCATGATGCTGTTTTTACTGGGTTTTAATGGAATAATTCTTTCCCACTTCTGTTCATTACAAGTCCTGCATTTATAGATAAGTACAGACTTCTAAGTTGCTCAAGTCTCCTGCAAGATGGAATAAATCCCTTTGGAGGTGACCTATCGTCCTGTTTTTGCAATGTCTATTGTCTTGGAGATTAAGGTTGTCTCTTGGTACTTGGATTTCTGAACTGTGAAGCTTCAGATCCAGAGTCAAGTTATTCCTTGTCCAGCAGTTAATGTCTCCAAGTGATTAGTGATCCAGAGGGAAAGCTGAAAAACAGGCTTCTCCACCTGTTAGCCTGATTTTCAGTTCTCCCCAAGAACTAAGGTTTTGTGAGGATATCAGATATCAGTAGGGTTCTGATGATGTTTTTACTTTCAGGCACTGCAGGTCAATAAAACACTAGTGCTGTTCTGTGTGTTTTACCTATATCTTTATAAATGTCCTTTGTGACAATAGCAACATCATCAGTAACTATTGCAGTGAGTGGGGTTCAGCACTTTTGGTATAAACTCTCTCTCTTCTGTGTTTAGATTGGTATTTAGGTGTCCCAAGGCCAGAGAAGCATATTTTAAATTGGAAATTATGTAGGTTAGTGGATCTGGAAGGGACACATTCAGTTCCTCATGATACTGCTGACAGCTGAGCATCTGTGGGGTGGAGGAATAAATATATTAAAGGTTGAGGGACTCAAATGCAACAGCCATCACATAAATGGCAAAAATAGATGGATGCCATTTGCTTTTACGAATTAAAAAAACAGACCTATGCTTTCATGTAGGTGGTAAGAAACTCCCTGGTGAATATGCACAAGAGTTGTGACATATGCTCCATGTCCTGTTCTTGAAGGATATGTGGTAGTGCCACACTGATTTGGTGAAACATTGTTCAGAAAGTTGAAGATCTGCTAACAAAAAATGGAACGTAGCGATCCAAACATATTGGGTGCTTATGGTTCATATGGGCGTTCAAGTGGGAACATTTGTTCCCAAATGCTTGTAAACATAAATCTGCAGGATGGATTTGCTGTCCTTACCCTGGGTGACAAACGTTTCACAGATGACGTGAGTTTGGCTGGCTGGAAAACACTAAAGCAAAATGGCTTTTTTTTTTTTTTTTTTGTCAGCTGCAATCCAGTTTGCTGTTAATTCCATAGCAAAGTATTTAAAAATGGATGCAATTACTGGGTGCCCAGATAACTAAGAACATTATTTTTAGTTCCCATTTAATCTATCAGGTAGTTGATTTATTTCTGGGTTTTCTTTTGATTGACTTTTCTTAAAGGTTCTTTTCTTTTTCTGTCTAGAAACTAGTTATTCTTTCCAAACCCTTCTTGTTCTGGTTGGTTCTTAAGTGCTTTGGGCTTTCCTTTGTTGTGTGCAGGTGTTTCATTGACAGCACAGGTGAGTTTTGGAAGCGTTCTAGCCCTGGTGTAGATTTGGGAAGAGGGCAACACAAGTCACAGAGGCATAACTAGTGGGACATCTTCTTTAGAAATATGCCACAGGATGATTCATTTGGATATGGACAACTACTGAGGGAGGAAGGGTCGGTCTTCAGGTTCACATGTAACTGCCCCATAAACACTTCATGTCTGTGGGTGGGCTCTGATCGTGGTGATAATGAGGAGTCAGCTCTAGGCTGCCCTGCCCAGGACACTTGCATGAGGCTCTGAATGCACACAGAAAGGAGTAACAGTAGCAAAATAGCAGATTTTACTCATTTGAACCTTTTTCCAGTAATCTTAGTCTAATGGGAGTGTTATTTCCTTACTTATATATGAGTGTATGTATATGTAACTAACTAAGTTAAATATATAAGCTAAGTAAGTGCCCACAGAAGTGCAAAGTAGTATTTTTATGAACTTAGTACAAATATAAATAAATATATGAAGTGCACAACAAGAACTCACCCTTTCAGTGAGGGTTTTGTAGCAGAAGCGGATAAGGCAGAAATCCAAAGCACACATTATGTTAACTTATTTGTTTGAAATCATGTAGGAGAACAAGCAAATTTGTGGCAATGAGGTACAGAGTCAGACTATAAGAAGTAATTCCAGTGGGACTTTGGATGAGGAATTTGAATTCATTGCCTTGAGCAGTGAGAATGAAGTTTGATGTAAATGCCTTAAAAGCTCAGAAGGTTCAGGCTGAATTCAAATGTCTCTCTCCCACCCTTAGCACCAACTCATCTAAACTCACCCATATGATTCTCTAGGACTGATTACAAGTCAGCCACACATCTGGCTTGCAAAATGAGATGTGATGCTAAGAAATAACAGATAGAAAGACTTAAACTCAGGGGGTCAGGGCACTGCATGTGCGTTGCAGCAACGACTGGAAAACAAATTTCAAATGTTTTAAGTATCTGTTGCCAGCCTTGTTTTCTATCAGTAAGAGGGAAACAGCACAAGAGTGTGGTTATATGATGTTATATGTGGTTATATGATGTTATATGTGGTTATATGATGTTATATGTGGTTATATGATGTTATATGTGGTTATATGATGTTATATGTGATGTTATGTGGTTATATGATGTACTTGAGTCTGCTGCTCTTTCCCAGCTGGCCTGAGAAATCATGTACCTGCAAAGCATCCAAACAGGATGAGGAGTCAGAATTTGGAGCTGCATGTTGTTTAGGAGCATTTGTATGTTAAAAACAAAACCTCTGATAATACTCAGACAGGCCCCCAATTAATGACACAAAGCTATAACTAAGCCAAATGACTCCTTGTCTTAAAGTAATTAAACCACTATTTTTATTTTTTTTTTAATTATTATTTTTCAGTGGCCAATTTTACAGCAGAAACCACTAGAATGAGATAAATTCCATGTCTCAAAAGCGAGCTACTGTTGCCTGATCAGTATTGGAGAAAAGGGGGAAAACAAACAAAAAAACCTGGAAGCACAGCTCTTACACCCCCCACCTTTAATCATCTGGAGTGGCACTTGCTCTCCTAAAATCAGAGCCCACAGCTGTGTTAAAGATGGAATGGCCTGCTTTGAAACCCCTTAGAAAAACTTCTGAACCTGTGTTAAGCATGATCAGTACTGGAAACCCCTACCAGAGTTATCTAAAACTAATGCAGCATCTTGAAATATGTAGTGTTCATTAACTATGCTCTGGTGGCTGTGGGATATAGTTGTTATTTTAGCATCTCTTAAATGTTGAGGAGCTGAATAGAACCCTACTAAAAAAAAAAAAAAATCCCTAAAATGGGGCACTGAGATATTCAGAACTGTGCTTCCTTCTCTAGCTTTAACTGCTCATTTTTTATTTTTTTTTAAACAATCTGATAGACCAGGATCCAGTTGAAAATTTATTGGTGTGTTATACTAAGAAACTACCATTTATAAGTGCAAGCTTATATTCATCCACAAAATTTTAATATTAATTTCATAGTTAACAAAAAAAAAGTCACCAAAATACAAAAACCTACTGGTTTGCCCAAATTTACCAGCCATGCAGCAAGGCTGACACTCTGCCATGACTTTACTCACAGCATTTGCTGGTTTGGTACTACTTCCTCCTAATTTGTCTCTTAAGGGCTAGAAAATACATATCTCAAGTCACTGTATGACTGTGGGTGATAGAATTAATCTAATGTACTATGGGATTTCAGAGGGGACAGATGTCTGGAGATAAATGTCCAGATTTCTTTTTGCTCTGTCATCTCCCTTAACCGTGTAAAACAGGCATTGCTGGAGTCCAGGTTCTGGCACGTTCCCCTTCCCTGTCCTGCCAGGGGTTCTGTTCATTCTCCACCACAGCCTCTGCTCCTCAGGTCATTCTCAGGTTTGCTCATCGAGTCGAAGCCTCTCAAAAGCAGGAGAGCTGTAATTTTCCTCTCAAACCTGATTTTTAAAAAATTATTAACAATAAGAATGTGTAAACAGTAAACCACCAAAGTTAATACACCTTTTGCTGAGCGACACTGTTGAATAACCAACCTGGGGGCTCCTGGTGAGCTCTGCACAGCCCTGGGCAGAGCTGAGCTCACGGGCATTCCCAGGGAAGCCCTGCAGTGGTGTCCTCAGAGCAGCAGGAATGCCATCCATGTGCAGAACATCTCCTCTCCTGTGCTGTGTGCAGAACCAGAAGGGCGCTAACCCTGCCTTACATCGCTCCAGTTTCTTGCACCCCTGTGAGCCCATCTTAGAAATACTGGTAGCTCCAAACAAACCTTGTCTGTCTCTGACAACTGGCAGCTGATACACTTTTTAAAAGGAAGGGATGAAGCATTCTGTGCCTTCCTTTTTCTTTAGGTTTTGGTTGTGGAATGAATTTGTTACGGCACGGAACACACGCACGGAATCATTTTCAAGAAGAAAACCCAAATCCCGGTTGATGCCCCCGCATTGATCAGCTGGAACAGCTGCCTGTGGGGGCTTATTTGTTTTGCCTTCAAGAATGAGCACCGCTTAGGTGCTGTTAGTTCCACATAAGTGATGCCATGATGGTCCTTGAGCCTGTGTAAACACTGGCCTTGCTCACAGAGCACGTGTAGCCTCGTGCTGTGGGCAATGGGATGAGGTTCTCTGGTGTCCTCAAGTCACAGCAGCCTGGGCCCTGTGGATTCAATGCACCTGTGTGTGCCTTCCCCTCCCTGGAGAGGAGGAAGGAGCTCGAGGTTTGATAGAAACAACAGCCACAAATGTGTAAACAGAGGTCAGGCATCGCTGCAGGTCAGGGGTGGGAGGTACTTAGTGATCCCATTCCACCTGGGATGGGTGGCTGTAACCACCTGCACCTTCTCCACCCCTCTTTGTACATTAAAAATTTCTACTAGATTTAGATTAAATATCTGATTTTTTTTTATGTAAGTGCCTTGGTTTCACATTTTCCACTTACATAGTAACATCCCAAATTATATGAATCCCTATTAATATTCCTAGTCTAATTCCCTGTTATGATTTCCTATTAATAAGGTAACTGATTAGTAACATTTTGGAGCTAGAACTTTTCTTTACATTTGGTATTTGATACTTGTGAACTGAAAATAACAATAAGTAAGAATTTAAGGAAGTGCAAACCTTCTAAAAGTGTAAAAACCACCACAGTAAATAACTTTGGTATTCTCAAACACCCATTTTATCTTCCTCATTTCTTCCCCTTTTCCCCTTTGGGGCTATGGCAGAGGAGAACAACAGATGGTTATCAGTCAAGAGTAACTAAGGAAACCACAAAACCTGCCCCAATTGCTATGGAGACAGCCATTTCTGTGCTTGGTATGCACTATTTGTTACATCAGCAACCAGAGAGAGTTAAAAAAAGAAAAAGAAATTCTTCTAAAGCACCTGATATTGAAAGGAAATCTTGGGTTTATGTGTATTTGTCCTTGTGGGAAGTGGCAGGAGTAGTCTCCATGTTCATTTGCCACTCAGGTTTTGCTTTAAGCTGATCTGATGGCTCGGTTTTGACAGCAGCATTTTGATTTGTGAGCTTATGTAATACAAATACTCAGAGTAAATATTTAATACTTTTGAATAGTCTGCAGAATAATTATTTGTAAGCAACTCTTCCCCTTCAAGTCAGATGTCCCTCCCTCTTTGAATTTAACAACCTGGCAGCAGAGGTCGGGTGTGAAAACTGAAGAATGTCACTGTGCCCAGTTATTTCAGGCAGATGAGCTGTTTCTGCACAAAAGCTTCGACCATGGCTTTTGGCAAAACCACATCTTTGGGAAACAAAATAAAAGGAATTTTGGAACACATGTAAAAATCTCAGAGGGAGAGATTGCAGCTTGATCACAGCAGCTGTATGAATTTTTTCAGTTTTCTAATATAAGCAAGCTCTTATAGAATGGTTTTAATGAAGCATCAATAGAGTAAAAATTAAATGTGAAAAAATGCATTAAAAGCCACTTTGAAAGAACTTCATATTATTTTAGTGTAATTGAATTTAATGCTACTTAAAAGAACCATCTTTTCCCATTTATTGGGGCTTCCTTATCAATTAATTTGAGGATAAGGACTTTAGATTGGTATGTGAGAAACTTTACACAGATGCGTTGGTGTCACCGTCCTTTGAGATTTTAATATTCTTAAAGTTATGTTAAGACATTAAATGTTATAGAGTGTATCTAATTCTTACAGGTTATTAAAGAGCTTAAGTATGATAGTGTAAACTTTACAGGAAAGGGATGGCAGAGACCCAGCAGTCTGTATTGGAAATGAAATGGAAAAGGTTTGGGAAAAATGTTGTCCAAGCAGAGGTTATTTTGAAGATATAATTAACAAAATTAATTCTTTTTCTAACAATGATTCTATAATAAGTTACAGTGAATTTGCCTTCCTGTGAAATGGCTGTTGACAATTCCTTTACATACTTTAGAGATACAATACCTTTAATATGGATATTTCTGGTTAAAAATGTAAGTCTTTTATTAATGAGGTAATGGCTCTTGCCTAAATTCAGATCTACAACAGTAGATATCATCTATAACAGTAATTTTGTATCTGTAACTGCAGAACCTTCTTAAAGCTGTTAAACCACTGCTTTTTTATGCTAAACATGTGAAATGTGAGAAGCAAAGAAACCTGAACACTATTTATTATGTTACTTGTTAATGCAGGCTTTTATTTCAATATTTAACTAGATTTGGGGCAAAATATAGAAAGAGGTTATAGTAATTTAACTACTGTCACAGTATAATTAAACAACAGATTAGCACTTGAGCTCTGTAGTGGCCTTGATAGTGTTCCAAAATAGAAAAAAAAATCCCTCACTGAATAAAGTACAAAACACTGCTTATATAGTTCATTATTGTGAAATGTTGATGCTTGAAGGGCATGTTCTTCATGAATGTGAGTGTGGCTAATTGGAGAAAAAATAGTGAAAGCTCTAACCTAGGCACAGGTTAGTTGGTGTACTGTGAGGAAACCTTGCTACTAATATAAATGTAGGGTTTTAAACACTAACTGATTTTTTATGTTAATAAAAGATGAGATTATTTCAGTTTTGGAAAATTTCACCCTGCATGACTTGAATTCTTTAATATTTTAGAATAGTTTTCTGTTTTAAAAAAAATCTTAAAGCTAGTAACATGATAACAATTATATCAGCTTTGTTGCTGGGGATTCTTGTCTCTCAAATGCATTTGAAAATTAAATATTCCTTATTGTTGTGAGCAAAACCTTCAGGGCCCAGTATTTAAAGGATTATTTCAAATGGCAAAAGAATATCAACCTTGTAAAACCTTATTCCTTACGAATATTATTGTAAATGTAACTCTTGTGTTGGGTGGATAATGCACAAGTCTGGATGGATAAGCTGGAGTTATACTCTGTCAGGGAAATGTTTTAGACATTTGAAGTGGTGTCTTGGCCAAGCCACAGGCTCTCCCATGACATAAATCCATTAGGACATATTCCTCATTTCTCAGAAAGGTGATTTGTATCCAAGTTGTTTTGGTTTTTGAAAGAAACATCAGTTTTAAGTTCGACAGTGATCAATCAGTTGCATAAAGTTTAGTCACGTAATTCTCCTGCTTTTTAGTAAAAACTGATTGTAGGTATTGAGCCCTGCTTAGAGGCAGATCATAATACGTGTGGCTTTATGTATTACAGCTCTGCCCTGTGAAAGATGCTTTTTCCTCTGAATGGTTTCATAAATTCTTGCATCGTTTATAAGCATTTGTCTGTGTCACACTCCACCTAAATCCCATTTGCCCATTCAATATTTTCCTTGCTTGAGTGCTTTGCTCCCTTCTCTGAGGTCTTCTGGTATTGCTCTTTGTTATCTGTTCGCATTGTC
The DNA here is from genome assembly GCF_001604755.1 of Lepidothrix coronata. Classification (NCBI taxonomy): domain Eukaryota; kingdom Metazoa; phylum Chordata; class Aves; order Passeriformes; family Pipridae; genus Lepidothrix; species Lepidothrix coronata. The sequence continues at coordinate 2,158,731 of NW_016690301.1, read as the reverse complement.
TGGTTGCTAATTGCCTGTCATGGAGATCTGGGATCCCTGGAGCCTCTTAGGTGAGGTCAGGGATGATAATTCAATCACAGGGAGCTGCTGGGTTTCCCAGGCTGGGATCTCAGCTGGCTGACATTGGAGCAAGGACCTGTTCTGGACACGTCACCAAGTCCAGTTCTTTTGTGTGTGATCCGTGAGAGATTTGGCATTTAACCCAAACACTTTCACTCAAAGTTAGTTATCCGTGTCACTTAGCAAAACTTGGAATTTCAAAGCTTGGTGGTGTTTATTTGTTTATGCCTTGGCTTGTATCTCTTATAATGTGCCACTGCCTGGCTGTTTCACACAGCTCAGTGACTGTGGTTTCATTCATCCTTCAGCCCCTTTTAAATGCAGTGGCTCACTTTTTCAGCATGAGAACACAGTTTCCTTCAGAGGCAGTTGAATCACTTAGTAGTATTAGATAAAATCTGAGCTTACAGCTCTATTCCTTCAAAAGGCAGTAAAGGCTTTATTCCTTCAAAAGGCAGGAGTAAATGGAGGTATGAAAAGTGATTTTGTCCATTTTAAAATTGCCTTGAATCTGAGTTTTTGTCATCTGACCCTTAGTCACCAATACATTGCACCTCTGTGTACGTAACATCCTGTTTGTAATCTTCAGGAAAAGTTTTTCTGGAACGGCTATGAGTGCTGACAACTAGAGGTGGCATTTAAATCTGAATCAAGGCTTCTGCTAGCCAAGACCATTTTCTAAATTTCCCTGTAAGCCTGGAGCAGCTGACCTGTGTCTCAGGTAGCTGCCTTGTGCTCTGTGTGTGTGAGTGCTCCGTTCAGAAGGCAGCGATGGAGAAATGGGGATGGTGTCACCTGTTCCTCAGGGAAATGTCTGTGCCACCTGTTCTGAAATATTGGCTTTTTTTTCCTTTTTTTTTTTCTTTTTCTTAATTTAAGTCAAATTTTTACTTTCTCTGCATATGGTTAGTTTTATTCAGGTAAGATGTTCCTCTCAACAAATGTTAGGCGTGCCTGTTCTGCCCCTCGTACAGCCTACCCACACTGGGTATGTGATCTGGCTGCTGGCCCACATCACAGGGGCTTTATTTTGTCTTCATGGGTGTAAAAGTATGTGCTGAACACCTGTCTTTGCCTTTCTGTAAGACTTCACCTAAAGTTTTCCCAAATCTTTAAACTTAACACGTTGTCTTGGAAAGAAGAAAGTGTTTAGATTTTAAACTCTCAAATCTCTAGTCTCGACTGAACCCCTCACCAGGGTGTTGTACAGATGCATAGAAATAGGATTTCCATCTTTACACATGGAGAAATAAATAGGGAGTGGAGGGTCTTAAAACAAGCCATGGCCTGATTTTAAGACAACTAACAGTTCTATTCCTTTTGAGAAGAAATTGTCATGCTTAGCATTAAAGGCAGATGTGAAAGTGTTGGTGTGATAGATATCAGGAGACATGAGCTCTGGGACAGAGGAACACTAAATGTGTGCATCTCTCCCAGAGACTCTGCAGACTTAGTTCATGGGCCACAGAACCAGGGTGCCTCACTAATGAATATTTTCCCTATTTACTGACCATCCTGCTAAGTGTGTGTCTTTTGAGCATCTGGAGGTTTCCCTTGCTGTGTCCTGTGCATCGATCACACAGGCTAAACCTGGTTGTTAGCACCAGCATGACTGGACCTCTGGAAATATGATTAAGATGATCATTACGCTTCTTCAGCAAAAATCAATCTGTGAGAGTAGTGTTTTTTTAGAAAAACCCAATACCCACATAGGAAGCCCTTTAATCAGAAAGCTTTGTGACTAGCACACTGGGTTTATTTGCTTATTTTAGTGTATTTGACAGAAAAATCAATATTATAACTCAAATAAAAATACACAGTATACAGTGCTTCCCGTAGGAGAGGGAGAGGTGATTCTCAAGTTGAGCTCTCTTTCTTCATCATGCTAGCATGTGCCAACTTTATGCTTAGTAAAGCTAAGTGTAAAATACTTAGTCAAACAGTTAAATATAAATATAAACATTAAATATAAGTCATTATATATAAATATAACACTGATATATTGAACTCATTTGGAGTTTATTCCTCTTGAAAATGCGCCATCCTTTCTGTTTGAGCCACAAATTTTTGACAACCCACACAATTAAACAGGGATATCAGAAGAAGCCATTCAGCAGCTGAAGGCCCACACGGCATTCAAAAATATAGAGGTTTTAGCATCTTTCTTAGGTGGTCAGAGAAACAGAGAGAACATAAATATGTATGTATGCACATTTACTTACACATGCATATATATACTCTGCATGAACTCTTACAGAGAAATCCCTTTTGGGTGATTGTTTGTCCCTCTGTCTGTCGGTATAGGAGACATTGCTGGAGTTTTGCCAAATTCACAAAGTTCTCCAAAGTTACAAGAGCTATGAGAAACCCTAGTTGGGCTTTATGCTTCCTAAGCTTTTTAGTAGACCTTAGAGTGTCTATGGGTTTTCCTGTGCTTTAAATCATAAAAAAACATGCTGTTCATTGACACCACACTACAGCACAAAGGGTGAGTTTCCCATAGGTGTCAAATATATACATACTCAAGATGTTCAGTGTTAGTAGATCAAACTCAGTCTTTAAAGGAATTCATAAAGATTGTGTTTGCTCTGTCTGTGCTCTGTTGTATAGTAAGATGACAAATCTCTATGTAGACCAAAAATTAGATTCAGCAAATAAATGGAAAGAAGTTGGTCAAACTATACAACTGTATCATACATGGGTGTAATATATTTGCTATATTTCCATATATATATATATTTAATAGAAATCAGGCACAGCAATGCAATCTTTGAATCTTTGTTCATAATATTTACATGCACAGTACAATAGATCTCTGCTTCACCAGATCTAAAGTTTATGCTGTGCAAAGGGCAATGTCATATAAAGTCAGGAGCTTGCCTCTATTTTTTCATGAAATGCAGATATTTTACTTAGACGTGGCTAGATATGTAATTTTATTTCTTTAAGTGTAAAATTTAAGGGATCAGATGTCAGAAAATGTAATCACTGAATTTTAAATTCCCACTGTAATTTTTTTAAGCAAAAGAGACAGATGTAGCTGCACTGCTGCGTCCACATGTATTGCAAAATACATTTAAATCGTGCGCATACAGGGAGACAAATGAGAGAACTCTGCCATCCAAATATTAAATTACACATTTTGAAGCAAAATAGTGGTTTAAGTGTACATGTGTATAATGCTTTTTGTCACTAGGTTGCTCTCCCTGATGCAGTTAGACAGGATCTGTATTTAGTCAGAAATCTTTCAATAGAACGGGCTACCAGATGGGACCAGTAACAATGCAGAGAGGCATCGAACCACCACAGACATTTGGTGCTTAGAATAATAAAAAGACTATAAAATTAGATTAGTTGAGTCTAATTTGGAATTGGTATATTCCCTATGCACTCTCACAGCTCTTGGGTAGATAAAGCCTGGAGATTTAGTACTGTCAGGACAGAGGACTCCAACTTCCAGTAAAAGAAAAAACGGCATTCTGGGAGGTCACAGAGGGCAGCACAGTGACCTCCAATGATTTACAGGCCTTTAGCTTAATGAAATTGTTTCAGTGACATGACGGTAAAAGCTCATAATGGATTGGATGCCCTAATGTAATGAAATTACTCCCTTCTGCCTTAAAAAAAAAAAAAAAAAAAAAAAAGAAAAGAAGGAGGAAAAAAAAAAAAAAAAGGCGCAATTAATATTTACTGAGACCTGCCAGGCTTCAGTGTGCGGCATCGTGCAGCGCTGTCAGACAGCCGCGAGCAGAGCCCCAGCAGCAGCGTGGCAGCTGAGCAGGCGCTGCGAGGGGGTGGAGGGACACCTCGGTGACGGGGAAGCCCCAACCTGGCGCTCTGAAACAGCTCTGCCCGTTCCCAGCCTTCATCCTCCTCTCCCTTCCTTCCTGCAGGCAACTGGACAACAACCAGATCAGCTGCATCGAAGATGGAGCCTTCCGAGCCCTGCGCGACCTGGAGATCCTGTGAGTTGACTTGGTGCGCGGTGCCGGGGCGCTGGGGGGGTGGCTCTCCCCGTGCTGCAGTGCCGGGTGAGTCTGGGGGCTCCCACCTCGGCCCCCTGGTGCAGGTGGCAAAGCCCAAACCTCACACTTCCCCTCCGGGCTGGGGTTATTGCTAATTAAAGCACAATAGACGAGTTCGCCGCCGCCGCTCCTGAGGAGCAGAGATATTGCCGTGCTCGCTGCTGCGTGGAACAGATGGGCTTCAGCAGCATTCCAAGTGCGTCCGATGTGTGCTCTGCAGCCACTGACCTGCCCGGGGCTGCCTGATGCCGAGCGGCGGATGGGTAACAGGTTCATGAGGAACAATATTATGAGATATCTGGCCACTGCCCTAGACAAAAAGCTGTTTGAAAGGTGTTCTGTATGTAAGAGGGAGGAGAGACGGGCGTTTGGCAGGCTTGTTCAGTGCAGTCATTGGCTTTTGGGGAGGATCCTTCTCTGAGGGCTGAAATAACACCACGTTGTGCTCTCCATGTACCACAAACTTTACACGTCGGCTGTTAAAGCTGCAGCACATACCACGGAAAGAGAAGCAAAGGCTTTGACAGTGCAAGCTGACTCTAAGAGAGAAGCAGCATATTAGATTTAGATTACAGTCATTGTAATGTAAATCCAGTATTAGCCAGAACTCTGTATCTGAGCAGATAATTTGCTTACTACTGATAGTTACTCGTTCACTTAAAGACCTTTTCTGGAATAGGTTTTCACTGTGTGAACTGATATAAAGGTTCTCCTGTCACCTCAAAGTTAATCCTGCGAAGCTGAGTGTTAATACTTGTGAAAGCACATAGTTCTAAGCTGAAATGGAAGGGGCTGGGGGTAACACACAACCCCTCCAAAACTGAAACCCTCGGCATGTGACCTGGAGTTGGTGCTGGACCAGCAGTGACACCGCAGACACTTAAGTACAGCAGGGAAGGCCTGCCCAGACTGCTGCAGAGCTTGCCCTTAAATTACATGGGATGAAACAGCAAATGGTAGGTGGTTAAAATAAGCACCTGCCTCACACGCTCCTGGCACCTGGAGGCTCAGCAGAGTCACGACATTGCCTTTGGCTCCTGAGAGCAGGCAGGGCAGTGGGCTGTGTGGGATGGGCAGTGGGCTGTACGGGATGGGCAGTGGGCTGTACAGGCAGCCCTGTGCCACACACCACAGAGGGCTGAATACACATGTGACAACACAGGGAACTCTTGCCCAAGGGCTCTACACACCTTGTGCTGATGCTCAAGGAGTTCTGCCACCAGTGTCAGCGCAGCTCAGCAGTCTGAGGGACCTGGGAGTGATGACTGTGTCTGTCAGGGCCAGCTGAGGTGCCTTTGGCCCCTCTGTCTCCCAGGCTGGGACACTGATGTTGGTCAGATAGTATGTGTTGCTCATATTGAGTTAGCAGTAGGTTTCTGACGACTTTCTTATGTGGGAACTTGTGCTTTCAAGAGTATTGTTCGCATTCTATATTAATAGCCCTTTTCAGGAAAAGTAATGCATTACCACTATGAAGTTTTACTTGTCTGTCAGATTGAAAAGTCTACTGTGTGGTGAAAGAAAGGAAGAAAAGAAAAAAAATTTAACTCCTTTAAAGATTGGCTTTTTTTTTTCCCCCTTTTTTTTTATGGACTGATTTTCCATATCTGCAGAGAGTGAATCAGTCCTCCCCTGACAGCAGACTGTGCTATAACTTTCACTGAAATAGGCTGGACAATAAATGGAGGCTTTTTCTGTAATATCCTGAGTTCTGCAGGCTCTGCAGAAGTTGCTGGGAATGCATCCCTTCTTCCCAAGATGTAGGAAATTTTGAGGTAGTTTATTTACCTCTTCTGCTTTTAATTGGTTAATTCTGTGCCAGTTATTTTTGGGTGGGAGAAGAAGAGGATATATAAAATACATCATAATCAGTTCTTCAATGCATTTTTAATTTCAGCACAGGCACACTGCTACAGGAAAAATCAATCTTAATTCTGAAAGATGAGAAAATAGATTGATAATATCTATTTCTAAACTTATTTTTCTTGCAGTCACAAAATGTGAGTTTTATGCTTCCAGTGTAATACGATTTTTTTCCATGTTGTTCTTCAAAGTCTGAGCATTTGATCTCTCTATCAAAATAAATTTGCTAAATGCCCCAGAGAATATCATATCTTCAGTTGTAAAATAGTCATAAGTGCTAAAATATAAAATGATCTGAACCATCAAAGAACCTTAACAAGTGAAACCGAATTTCATCATTTCAGATCCGCCGTGCATTTTGCGCAGATATAGTTTAACCTATAATGCAATATGTAGAAAACATTTAATGATTCTGGCAAAAAAATTAATTATTTGTTTGAACAGTTCGCAAGGGTACCAAATAACGTATTTCCCCGTTATCTTATCAAAATCTTGTGATCTTTCTGATACTGAATATTTCCATTCCTGCATCTTTTCTCTGCGCGCGCCGCCCGTCTACAGAATTCTAGATTCTGTAGAGAACTTGGGGCAGAAACGCAAATGCTTTGCATTACTCAAAAAATAAAACTAAGAATGCTTTCTTTGGTTTCTGAATCACACTTCTCACTCAGGTTGAGTTCCTCAAAAATCATGAGTGCAAGGAGCTCTGTGGTTCAAGTAGCCGCAGGAAGGGAAGGAAGTTGTGCAGTTATCCTTCAAAGTGAAGAGCCCGCCATTGTTTCTGTTTATTCCCAGATTGTTTTCTCTTACTATTTTTATTTTCTTGTTTTTGTTTTATGAATGTGTTCCTGTACCAACAAATAGCACAGAGGTAGAGGTGAAAATGGCACTGAAATTTGTGCCTAATTTCAGTAGCTGACGTGGTGCAGTGAGTTGTGAACGTCAGCTGCAGCTTGGATCAGACCAAGGCAATGCAGCTCCCAGTGCAAACACAGGCTTTTTGTCACTTCTGTCTTGATGAGCCTCCGTGTTTGGAATGCCATGAAAGGTGTCCCTGATCCTATGGTCTCACCTAATGCAGGTGCCAAGTGCTACTACTGACTCTGAGTTTTGGGTTAAAAGATGCGAAAATGTTGAATATGGAGTGCTTTGGTGCCTTCTGTGGATTGTCTTTGCCCCTGCAGCAGGGTGAGAATGATGCCTGAGAAATGACATGGAGAACTGACACACTTATTTAAACATCCTTTCCTGGTAGTTCTGCACTGGGACTGGTTTTGTTCATTTTTGTGTCAGATTTTATTCACATGAAGGTTTTGGTTTCTATTTGTTGATAAAATAGGGATTTTTCGTCTTGACATACTTCCTTTCCCCCTTTTTATTAGATGATAAAGCATATTTCAGTGGTTTTGGTCTTGCATTCCAAGACATAGAAAGGTGTGTGCGACAACTAAAACAATAATAAAATGTAAAAGGTGCATATATTCATAAATGACTGGCAAAAGCTATTAACTATCTTATGACCTGTTGGAATAGAAATGTGCAGAAGAGTTGAAGAAAACTGGTGTGAAACCTTCACTAACTAAAGCTTTTTTTAGTAGCAGAAGGTTTTCTGCTCTGCTTAGTTTTTACTTATGTCTCATGGCAAATATCTGGCAATAAGAGTATTATTGAGAAATATGTATTAGTGTAGCCGTAAGCATGATTAAAAGTTATTAAAAAAACTCCAAAAAGATTATTAAGAAAAAAAAAAAAAAACAACAAAAAACCAAACCACCCCAAAGTAGTCTTAAAAATGAATTTGGCCAGTATTCCTTATGGTGTGTGACCATATCGTTCATATCATTGTAGATTAGAAATTAGTCCAAAGCTTTATTTCCAAATGTGCAATATTATAAAGGATAGGAGATAAAACTCTTTGAGAGCTCAGAATTTCACCTCCAGTCCCTTAGGATACATGAATAAAAGGAATTAATTTCGAGGTGGTTCAACAAGCTCAAACTGGATAAAGTAGTAATATCGAGTGACTGAACACGCTATTGTCATTAGACTGGAAGAGCTGAGCAATTTTTCTCAGTAAGAAACAGAACTCAATTTAGCAAAACCCCCTTTAATTTAGTTATCATTGTTTTGTCTCTCTGGGGTAGCTTGAAAACTGTGTGGTGACATGGCAGTTATAGCATGTGGACAGCACAGAAAGAATTACGAGTCACTGTTGACAACTTAGGTGGAGTATTTTCTTTATGTTGTAAAAGCTGTTTTTGCTCCTGCTTTATAATGATAGCCAGAGGGACTGGAGGTTGAACACATTCTGTTTGTTGCACAAGATTTTATCCTACCAAGAGCTAATCCTGGGAGGTCTGCGGGTAGTATTCTATTAAAGATGGCAAATGAGTTCTTGCTGTACAGAGCTAGCACAGAATGATTTGGGGGGTTGTTTGTTGTTAGTCATGTTAATTGTAGGTCTTTCATGTAATAGCACTGTGTCTGAAAATCCTCCTTCCTGAGCTCACCTGCTTTTTGACGTGAATGAGCATCGAGTCCATAGCAACAAACTACACACGCAGGGTTCCACCATTCCACTTCGGACACTTTAGCATGAAAAATCGTGGCAATTCCTTCAGAAATAATACTGAAAAAGTACAAGTAGAGACATCCAAATATTTGTAACTTCAATTCCAAACGAACCCTAAATATTTTATCTTTAAAAAGAATTATTTTTTTCTCTGATTGCAAAATGTAATAAAGGAAAACACGCCACCCTTCCATCTGCGAAATCTTGAAACGAAAATGGTAGGAGTCTTAGAAATTAAAGTTGTTGTGTCAGTGTTTGTATGTAGAAGCTTATCTCTCCAAATATTTCTGCCTCGCTCCTATTCCTGCTCCATGACAAACCCACAGAAGCCCAGAACTCCAAGGGCTGCGCTGGCGTTTCCGAGCTCTTCTCCAGCCCCGAGCCGTGTTCAGCGGGACACAGCACGATCTGTCAGACCAGTCTGGTCTGCAACCCCCGGTTCTGTGCATTGTCTGACACATCCAGTCATTGCAAGCATCTTACCAGTGGAACAGGGTTATTCCTGCTTTCCTCGTTTCGATCCAATGCGTTGCTGTTATAAAAGATTACGTTTTGTAAAAGATTTAGTCCATGCAATTTCTGATGGAGGTGTCATGGATGAAGTGTGCCTATAATGCTCGCTACCTTTTGTCATAGCAAACTTTTAAGAACTTTTTTAAACAGAAATTAATATTTTGTGCTACAGGCAGGAATTAATTGTTCCTAGGGTTGCCTCTGTATGCTGAACAGTCAGTTATGTAGTCAGTTTTACTTATTTGCAAACTGCTATTCTGGGCATGTCTTAACTAGATAGAAGATTTTTATTTGCTTTCCCAACCTGGAGAGACAGGGAATGAAAGTCATGACATAATTCTAAATATATGAGATGTCATTGCTTAATGAAAGCCTGAAAATGCCACACAAATGCGATTTCCTCCTCTATTTTGCTGGAAATTATGGTCGGTTGAGGCAATCAGGATCAAATTTGAACTCTGTAAATTGTGTTCCTATAACTGATACCAAAATGGCTAAATACAATAATGAAAATGAGAATTCTGTCTAAAATGATGTGCATAGCTGGTGTACTTATTCATACAGTGAAATTAAAGTGATGAGGGTTTTGGTTCAGTTTTCTTGTGGGTTTGGTTTTTTGTTTTTTGGGTTTGGTTTTTTGTTTGTTGGGGTTTTTTTCTCTTACCCAAGGTTGTGTGTTAGCTCAAATTTATGTAAATTAATAAAGTAATTTAAAATCTTTATTTGACTTCATCAGTCAACATGTAAATAATATGTGTAGTAAAAAGAAAACTGAAGGGAGTAACCGCTGGCAGTGTATGAGTAATTGAAGTATCTATCTGGCAGGTAAAATTAGTTGATAACCAAGGAATTTGGCATCTAAGAGTATCCTCAGCTTTCTGTGTTGAGCTTGTCTCACAGACAGATTATGCCAGAGGAAGAACAGCAGTTGGTTTGGCAACTGAGAAATGGTGCACTCAGAATACAGAGGTGTCAGTGGGCAAATGGAAATTTTGACTTTTCCTTACTCCGTTATTTATTAGACTGTCCTGGAGTTTATACCTTTCCTGTTCTTCCTGTGTCACTGTAGGTCTAAAAGGGAAGGAGAAATGCTCCTGAAGAACCTGGCTGCTGTTATTACAATTTCAGTTATATAAATCAGGGCTAAGATGAACTGCAGAAATGCCTTTTTTTGGTGAACTTTTAGAAGGGTACTGCCCCCCCACTGGACCCTAGGGAAATGAGATGCATAATCAGCGTAAAGAATTGATGGAGGGGAGATGGGGTGCTTACAGAGTTGCTTGATAAGAAATGTTTTTATTTGCTGATGCATGTCCGTGGGAGATGTGGTGTGGCTGCTCGAGATGTGGAAATGAAGTCTGAGATAACCTCTGTTTGCAGCAGATTACAAATGGGAGGTTGGAAGTACAGCATGGTGAAGGGAACACTGTCCAGATGGCACCGTGGTGACAGGCTTTCTATCAAAGACCAGCCGAGATAAAATAAGAGTGGGTAAAAGAGGGTCTCTGAAAATCACTGGTGCCTGTTAGAGATGTAATGTAGCTCTCTCTTTTATGGGGAGAATATATTTGCATAAATTCATTGATCAATGGTTTCGCTAATCCTGCCGCATTCCGGGCATGTCCTCGCAAATTGATGAACATTCCTCTCGGTCCTCGGTGCGGGTCCCTAATTGTGTTACATATTTAGAAAAGATGGATTTTTCCCTTCCTGGAGCATATGTAGTAGTTGAATGCTGTGCTCATTCTCCTTCCCTGCCCCATTAGGTTGGAGGGTTTTTTTCCCTTTAAGAATAGCCTGGAGCTGTACCGGCTGCAGAACTTATCAAGATAAGAGCAGTGCCAGGTTAGAATTATTAGTTTCATGAATCACTGACCAATATGCTTCTTGAAGAAGCCCAGCCTTTATGGGTTGTGTGGTTTAAGCCCTTCATTGGTGCTGCAGTCACTGCTCCGAGAGATTCCAAAGTCAAAACTCCAGGAGACGCAGAGATTTCTGGCAAACCTTCTCTGCCATGATATTAATTGTTTCATTTGCATGCTCTGCTCATCTTGTGACCTGCCCTCCCTCCCCTTTGACTAATATAGTTTCTTCATCAGTAATATAAAAGATGTAGAACAAGCATTTTGACTGTTGAAAGTCGAATGAATGTGAACGACTTAATCCAGAGGACACTCAACTGTGTATTTAACGCAGACATGCGGCTCAACACCTTAACCAAGAGCTGAGCTGAAGACTAGGATGGCAATAAAACTCCTTGCTGGTAAAGTTGAGGTGATGACACAGTTCTGAGGGAACTTAATGAGTTCAAGGCAGACGAATAGTCATTTTATGCCGTCCCTTGCAGTTCGTTGTTTATATGACTCCCCAAAGCAGCAGGATGACAAGACTACGGTAGCTGGATATAATTCTGTTGGCATCAACAGCCTCTTTGACTGGGGGAGGAAGCTGCATGTCTCTGTAGCACATGATATCAATGTCAGATATCCCAGGATGTCCTCAGCCCTTCTGTGACACTGCTCGGGGTCCAGAACCGGTGGTGTGCGCGGGAATCCCCTCTTGCTCCGGGGTCAGTCACCACAACGGGGAAAAAATGAAGATTTCAAAAAATGTTTCAAATCACTTAACGGTTCCCTTCTTTTTTTCTGTGTGCAATCAAAGGCACTGTTTATGACCTAAACATTTTTGTCTTTCTCAGAGGTTGCTTTTGTCCCTCTACTGTGCTAAGTACAACGACATGGACAAAGGCTCTGAGCCACAGCCAGTCTTTCTACAAGGGAGGACTCAGAAGTCTGTTTTTCTGGAAAGAGAGAGTAAGATTACGATGGCAGCTCCATATACCAGCATTGCTGAGCTCCCAATTCAAGCAAGGTGTCAAATATTTAAACTGTACCTGCAGAGATCAGGGTACTATGCATTACTTATTACTGGCATAATCCAATGTTTTAGGCTGGGACAATAATATTGTGCCTATAGTAAATTAGAAATCAAATCAGTAATGTGTAGATAGTTAGCTTGGAAGTGAGGTAGATAACTACAGCTGCACCTAAAAAACAAAGCATTGGTGGAAACTTCTCATCTAAAGATCAAAATGTGTCTGTTTTTCCTGCATTTCACAAGGTTATGCATATAATGTAAGTATATATGTGTGCAAGTATATCTGATGACAAAAGCACGCATGTTGTGGTTAAATCAGGAAAAATAATTTGTAAAACTTGAAAAAGAAAGGCATATGGATAGTATAAATTAGACTTTATTTATGTAACATACCCAGTTCTGGGTTTAAGAAAAAAAAAATTAAGAGCTGCTTTAAGGGTGGAAGTATAAAACAATGTCAAAGTAATTTGAAGACAAATAATCACAATTTCTGTGTTAATTAAGTTATCATAAATGAAACAGTTTCACATTAACTGGTTCGATATTTTTGAAGTGGAATGACATTTCTTACGTTTCTGTTTCGGGGTGAATAATCCGAATGCTTTGGTTTTGACTGCATGAGTGATGAATGATCACGCTTGGGACAGCTGCAGCTCCTTAGAAACAAATTTTAGGGTGCTCTAAGGTCATCCAGAAACCTTTGCTGTGATGTACCATGTTGCCCTTCAGTGTTTTAGAGGTATGAGAAAATAGCTCAGTCAGTTGGAAAAGCATCAATGGCTACATAAAACCATCAAAGGAAACAAGGGACAGTCGTGCCATTAGTTCCTAAAAATTGCACACATCCCCTTGTCTTCACAGTGCTGGGTGGGGTGAGACATCAGTGGTCTGCAAGTGCCAGACTGTTGCTCAGAGTGGGATTTCTTTGAGGGTAAAGTAGAAGAGAAGCCGATGGCTGTGCTGAGGGGGTGTAGGAGCACATACCAGCAAGGCCTCTGTTCGCCATCAGAATCTTGGGTTGTGCCTGACACCACAGGGGCTTTGTTGGGAGAAGGGAGTGTGGCAGAGCAGATCTTGCTCGTGGCTCTCAGCCTCAGACTTGGCTCCCGCGGTCGATAAATTGCCGCAATGCAGCATCTCTGCGGCGGCGCCCGAAGGCCGCCGAGGAGCCCCCGTTGGTGCAAGAGGCGGCCACGGGCTGGGCGGGCTCTGGGGAGGGGGTAGCCCCCACCGCAGGCACCCCCACGCTTCCTACTGGCTCCTTGGGCAATTTCAGCGGTGTCTTAAAAGGGTTGGGTCCATTCCGTCTGCGAGACACCCCCGTCTGCCCGTCCACGGGTAGGGCGTTAAACCAGGTGAGGCGCTTCAGTCGCACTTAGGCTGAAACGGTTAGGACAGACCATCCACCATGGCAGGTATATTTTATTTTGTGTGCCTGCAGATATTGCAGCAGATACAGCCATGTATGGACAATGTCTTACTCCTTTTATTTAGCTAATGTAGAATGTTCCTGAACAGATTGTGAGCGCGTCGAATTTTTTTCTGTGTGTGTTTTATTTTGCGCGTTTTCGCTCTGTGGACTGAAGGCAAGTGAAACGCTGTGAGTATTTGCTATTCCAATTGTTATGGGTTCTTAGCTGTATTGCATAGGCATGCATGAATATGAGCAGGTAGTGCTGCTTCTCATGGGCAAGTGGTGTTTGGGAGAAATGTAAAAATTGGAAAGATAGGCATTTTTAAACATGTTGACCTTTTTCTTGTGTGATGCACACAAGCGCTGTCTAATGTCTTATTAAAATAAAATCCTGATGGAAAGCAGATCCCTTTCCAGCTTCACCAAGAAACATGTAATTGCCCTTGTCTAGAAACTACGTGTAGTCTTTGTTCTTTCAAAGCATTTCTTTCCTCTGTAAATGTAACTTTTCCTTAACAACTGTTCGTACATGCAAGTCTGAATTCACGGGGTGTGTGTACATTCCCTATTTCATCCATATGGATTTAAATTAGCCTGTATATTAGCCTTACTTTCCAGCATGTGTGATTTGCAGGTAGAGGCATCACATACTATTAGAATATAAAATTATTCCACAAATATCTTCTGAGTGTCTTGCATTTTGGGGAGGCAATTTTGGCAGTCAAGGTGAAGTGTTCTCTCTTTGAAAGATTTGGTTCTTCTCCTTCCTCTACTGTCCAAAGCCAAGAATTGCCTTTGCAGTTCAGTGCCGCACCATGCCCGTTGTCCTCTTGCTGGAGCTGTGGAAGATCTCTTCCTGCTGCTCTCTCCCAGTGGAAATGCCATGGCCTTGGGAGCTGAGGGGCAGCTGAGACACTGAAATCAGAGTAGCTAATCTGGCCAGAGGAATAAGGGGCATTATTTTGCCTGCAGGACCTGGTAGTTCTGCTGTTGGGGGAAAATGCAGCTCAGAGGTTCTGTCAGCCCCGTGCATTCCCATCGCCTGCCTCATACATGGCATTAGTAAAACCTTTTCACTGATGCTCAGGCTAAACTGCCACCAGTGCCGTGTCATTTGCTGTGTGTGCATGTACCTGTCACACGTGGGGCTGGTGGCTCGTCCCTCTTTGTTCCCAGTGGCCAGCCCTGGACCTGCAGCACCCGCAGTCCCGCGGGCGGTGCCGCATTGCGGCAGGAGCTGAGGTGGCCACAGGCTGCCACGACAACCAACCCAAGGAGACCCAGTGTTGTCACATAGCCCCTTCCATGCAGAAGACCATTTTTATCACTTTTTCTAGCTTGGAAAGGACAACTGATTTCTGTGTACCGCTTGGAATGGCTTTTTTGTCCCTGGGGTGTGACACGGACCAGTATGAAAAGGTTATCACGGAGGGGGAGGCTGTCAGAGCAGAGGCTTTTGCTGTAAGGCTGTAGCATTAAGGTTGCAGTGTACTGAGGATGGGACAAGTTAAAACACTGTTTTGAAGAATGGCACTGTTCCTTTCCGATCCAAATTTAATCAGTTTCTTTAGAATTTCTTCTGGTGGAGTCCTGTAAGAAAACTGTAGCACTCAGCTGACTGAATGCTGAAACCTTTTACCCTGGAAATCTCCATCATTAAATGCCTTCAGCCTGAACAAATGACCGAAATTGCTTGCTCCTTTCAAATTATGGAGTTGAACCGTGTTAGTTTGAATTGGATTATGTTTATAAGGCTGCTTCAGCTTCAGAAAAGACTAAACTGAAACAACTGTTCAGGCAGGGACCTGAGAAACTGTTTTATTTTGCTGAAGAACTGATGCATCAAACTGAAGGTTTGTATAATCTGACTCCGTCTTGTTGATTCTTTTTCATCTTTTCCATAAATGCAGTCTGGTAGGCTTTCAGACTTCTGTATTCATTGAGAACCCAGTCCAGTTTGCATTGATTTTGTCAGGAGTAGCACAGAATCCATAAACAACAGTACCTGACATGCATGCAGTTGGGTAACACCAGGAGCCAGGTTTAGTATGAGACATCTCTGAGTAACCTAAAAAAAAAATAAAAATAAAAACATATCTACTTAACAATGAATTTATAGTAAAGTAAAATAATTGTATTTATTTTAAGTTTAATTATATTAATTCATTGCACAAGAGATTTTCAAATGAATCTACAAAAAAAAAGTAGGGTACTTGGAATGGAATACAATTATATTTTTGATTGCTGTGGCTCCTGTGAAACTCTATGCCTAAATAAATAGATTGCAGCGACTAGATTCACTCCCTGCTGAAATCAGCAATGGGACTTGCTTTGACTCCAGCAGACGTTGGTCTGGGTATTATGACAATTGGACTCATTCCCAGTGGTTCTAGGCAATAATATCAGCCCTGAAATTTGGTACCATAGAGAAACATCAAAACTACCCTGATGATGCAAAACATTTATACAGTGTTTGCAGAAATACTTTTCTTTCTCTGAGTCCAAGTAAAAATTCTGGATGTAATTGGGATTTAGAGCCACAGCAGGCATTCCCAGTCCAGTGTACTGAAAAACGTGGAGCCTTTGGACAAAGACTTGGGAAATTTTCTTGATTCAAAAAAAACCCCCCAAAAACCTGACAACGATTCATTTGCCATTTTTGAGTTTAGAAGAATAAATTATTGGAGAATCCTTAATTCAAAAATAAAGTAGTGGCAGAATAATTTCAGCCTGCATTCTCTTGTCTTTGCACCAATGCTTTTATATTTCCATTCAGGCTGAATTCAATTTGTATTTTCTGCCTAGAATTAAAGTGCCATGTGAAAGACTGAAAAGCTGATTGAAATTTCTCAGAAAAAGCTTTTTCAACTCTCACTGGTCATAGATGTTAGAAAGAATTGTGGGATGCAACTGGTTACCTGTGTTTTCTACAGCTAATAGAGGTGATTGGATTGTGTGGGAAAATATCTGTGTCTTTTTGTGTAAAGAAAGAGCAACATCCTTAAGGGGAAGCAATAAGACATGTCATGTAAGACCATGTGAATGACATTCTTGTTTTAACATGTAACATAGCAAATAACCTCAATGAATTTTGTACCCTCTTTCTCTGTATAACCTTTACTATATTTTATTTTACCTCTTTTCTCTTCTCTTCTCTTCTCTTCTCGTTAGTGTAAGCAAGGAAATTCAGGCATAATGATATTTATATATGCACATCCAACATAATTGCAGGGCTAAAGGTAGCACTGGAAAGGTTTGGCCATAAGTCACCAGAATCCTTAATTTTGCTCCTGCTTGTATAGATGCTGCAATAAACCCTTTGATTGTGCAGGCCAGTATGATTTTTTTTTCTGGCCTCCTTTACCTATTTGCACTGATTCCTAGTCCAAATCTATTTACCTACATAGTTTGCCCAACATTTTCATAGCTAAAATTCCTCCCTTTCCCTCTCCCCTGCTCTGAGCTTCAGCTCCTGAGCTTGCCAGTCCCAGAGACTCTGACAAAGGCACAGCCAGATTCTAAGAAGAGTTGATGCAGCAATTACAGGACTTAAGTTAATATACCCTAAAGTTATCACTGTGGGCAAATGTGATCATCCTGATTCTTGACAGGTGACAAAACAGGCATTTTAAGCAAAAAATTTGTTATTATAATAACTCAGTTTCCCCAAAGCCTGATGTTTTTGAAAGTAATGTCATGCCTTCAAGGGGAAAAAAAATTTGCCATAAACATCTGGCCTTTATAATAGGCTTAAATAGTTAAAATCTGACACTTGTATGCAAATTAAAATTAGCCACAGAATGGGAAGAACTGGGCAATTGTAGCAGTAAACACTGCTGACAGTTTTGTGCATAATTCCATGCTAAGCTTATTTATTTTATTTCTTCCATACATTTCCAAGAGGAACATTTTCTTTCCTCTGTGTCCTTGAGATAGTCATATTTCTGATGTCTGCTTCCCAAGTTAACAGTGCTAGAGCCTCTCACCTTGCTGTGATGAGAACACTTGTGAACAGATTGTCAAAAGACTCATACTAGAACAGAAACCACAAATTGGCAACTAGTTATTTTTATTTCAGTGGATTTTGCTTGTCACCTGGAGACTATTTAGAACGTTATTTGCCTGGGCTAACATTGTGTTTAAAAATAGCACTTAGACAGTGCCAGCTCATTTTAGAGTTGGGTACAAATATTGAGACAAAACCCCAGCTGTTATTGCTTTTGCTGCTAATTTGAGGTGTCAGATCAGAGCTCTGCTGCTGTATGTCAGTGAATAAGGCCCCTTGTGAGATCATTATGTTTTCTAACAGTCGAGAGTAACGGATTAATCAGTGCAGCATCAGTTGCTTTCATTATCTGCCCACATGGTAGTTGTGGGCTTTAACTTAAACAGTCTGTGGGGAGATCAAAGGCTCGAGTACAAGAGGCACTCGGGACTCCCCAGAACTCTGAAGAGATCCAGTTGAGTTTTGGACGTTGCCTAATGAGTAAAGCTTGGATGCCTTGAAAGTTGAGGGTGACTGTGCTCAGTGCTGAGGGGTAGAGTGCCAAAGCCATTTTGCTTTTTCATCAGAGGCCATAAGAAGCAGTAAATATTTAATTCAATGCAAATTCCTCCTGACCTGTGTGAAAAATAGCTCTTTACAGCTATTGGAAATATAGCTCCTTTTTGCCCTGCAATCTGAAAGTTAATTACAAACATTAATTATGGCAGTGTATAAAATTCAAGTCTTGGTTTTATTACTAAATATAGATTCAATTCCCTTTTTAGAATTTCTGCTGTTAGTTATATTGGGTGGTATGTAAGGGCTGGAAGGGGTTTGAAGTTGTCATCTACTGTCCTGCTCTGGGCCCATCAAATCTTATGCCATTCCTGACAGGAATTCATTTAGTCTTTTATTAGAGGTTTCACTTTCTGATCACTGTACAGCTCCTTTCTGTATTTTTCCTGGTTTTATTGTAAGAAATATTTCCCCTGTATCTAGTGAAAATTCCCCATTCTGAAATTGAAACCTGTTACTGCTTTCCTTAACCCTTGTTTGAATACAAAAACCAGAGAACGTCTTTTCCCTTTGCAGTGGCTTTTTATGTAGTTGAAGGGAGGCTTAAAAGCAAATTACATGGATGTGCTAACACAGAGATCTAAGGTACTGTCACTGTTAGTGTTAAAATTTGCTGCAGATGCAGTCACCCAAGTTTGTTTCATCTCTAGTATTTCAGACAGACCCTTAGATCCTCCTCTTTGTGTGCATAAATACTGATAGTGATGTCTAATCTTGCATGGGCTGCCCAGTTTCAGCCCACATCTACAACTGTGAAAAGATTCCTTCATGTATTTTCATTTACCAACACTACACACACGCAGCCTAAAGCTTTTGGGGTTTGGAGAAGCTGTGTTTGTGGCACTGCTGTACAAGGGACAGACTAGTGTTACCTTTTGAGCTCCACTGGCAACTTGGGGTGGACTGTTCAGCCTATTTTTGCATCAGTTCACCCACTTCTGAGTAGAAATAATATTACCAAGAAAACTACTTACATGAGAGGCTTAATTATGCTTGGAGATGCCTTGGTTAAGTCTGAATAAATTTCCTGTTCTCATTTGCTGGATGTATGGTTGCACTGGGGACAGGAGCCTGGAAACCAGGCAGTTGTGGGAGAAGCAGTAATCGGGGAGCCTGACAGTAATTCACTCCTGGGAATGTTACAAGGCTGCAGACACACCGTTTGTGGCTCTCCATTGCATGCACACAGATAATAATCTTGCATTAGGCCCAATTACATGGTGTTATGGACACACAACACGGGGATTACACACCCAGGCACCGAGCACCCCGTGATAAAGCAGTGCTGTAATTGGAGGAGACAGAAGGAAATGTTAGTTGTTAGTGCTGCAGTGCCTGGCACTGCTGTGCCCCACCAGCCCTGTCCCTTTGCTTTGCTGCTCCAGTTCAGTGTCTCACTTTCAAAGCACAGGTTTATCACAGTGCAAGATAACTCGGCACCTTGTCCTTTCCAGAGAGTGTTGAGGGAGTTTTGAGCAGGAAAAAGGAACTGAACAGCTGAGGTTGAAGCCCACAGACAGTTAGAAACACGCTGACAAAGGAGGGCTGGTGTTCCTGCTATCAAATCCCTTGTATTAGAAGCCTGTAAAGAATCTACAATGCCCAAGCATAAAAGGCATTCAAAACCAGAAATCTAGTATATGAGGTGGTGCCTTTGCAGATCTTTCTCCCCATTTACCTATCAGTAAATGACTCTGAATATTTCCTTCTAACTGAGAATTTTGCAAATGCTGCAATGTCCCTTGGTCAGCTGAATGTGACAGGAAAGCAGCCTGGTGTGGATCACCAACCTGAATGGCCAGCACAGCCATGTGTTCCAGCCTCCAGTAACCATGCTTGTTAAGGCTCAGGGAGAAGTGTGTTCTCAATTTGAATTAAATTTGAGTTAAGATTCCTCAATTTGATTAGCTGCTTTGCTAATCAGCTGCAGAAGTGGAATGAGAGAGAAAATCAGTCTCTGTTACCGTCGAGTAACAAGGAATATCTTCAGCATCTGACAGGTCTCCCTTGCCCCTTCCATTGGAATCTCTTCAGGCTGTAAACAAGAAGCATCACTGTGGGTGTGGTGCTGTACTGATGCACAGCTAGTGATCTGTGTACACTGTGGAAATGCCTTATAGTCACAAAAATGGACATCTGCATAGCAGTTTTTCCTTTTCTCAGTGAAAAACTAGGATACCAGGATTTTTTTTAAGATGGGACGTACCAGGTGGTTTTGTCATCAAACAGTGTTGTGTATTTAACAAAAAACCCAACCCTCCCATAGATTTTCCCACTTGAAGTGTGACTGGGAAACAATAAGACAGTCACTATTTTAGAGAATAGTGGATATTTTAGATAATTCTGTTACGTTGTGTAACTTCTGATATCCTTGCCAAAATATCCTTTTGGTTCATGTCTACTAAACTGGAATAGAGCACGTAGATATATTGTACTGAAAGTAGTATTTCAGATGAAAAAGTTGACAGGCATTCTGGTATTTATTGTATGCTCTTAATCACATTAATTGAAGTCCAAGTAATAGAAACAAAATCTCTGTGTACTCTGTGATTTACAGAATTGATAGTGTTTGACTGTTGACCTCTGAATTAGCCAAAGGGACATGAAAGGATGTTTAGAGTTCGTGAGTTTTTAAAATAAAATACTTTATTTTAAAAGTAAGTATTAAGTTTTTAAAGTAAAATACTGTAATATTTGAAGGGTTCAAAATTTATACATTTATACCTTTTTCCCCCCAAATTCTCTTCCATAAAAGTTTTGTGATTGCTTGTAGCCTTAGGGGTGTAATTTTTTTCTGACTCTCATCTAGTCCTGAACATTTGTATACCTATACCAGAGGGTGGAGAAGGATGTGAAGAATAATGCATAAATATTATCTAAGAAACCACAGACATGACAGTCATTTCTACATGTTAATGATTTTACTGTCATTACATTGAGTCTGTAATTAAGACCTCCTTGTCAGGGAAATACAGTGGTGTACATGAATTTGGAGCAAGCCAGAAGGGAAGAAAAATGTGCACCAAAAGTTTGAGGAAGGAGATAAGTAATTGTTTTCAAATCGTGACAGGATTGCAGACTGAGCATTCTTTCCTTCAGAGAAGTTCTGATTAGTAGGGGCTATAAATCAACTTTATTCTTCAGAAGGAGGAAAGCAGCTCCACACGTGGCTCTAACCAGTTTGGACAACTGGCAGAGGAGTGAGTTAGGAGAGCAGCTCCTCTGGGGCTGTAAATTGGAGTCAGTGGGACTGTGACAGTTCACAGTGGTGGAGGAGGTACCACCTCAGAGACTGCTGATCTCACGTTATGCATCTCCCAAGTAGTCCTTGGAGGATCCTCAGCTCTGCTGCAGTCCTGCTCCTGCTGAGCTTGCAGGATCTGACAAGGATCACGGCCCAAGGTGGGAAGTTGGCTGGCATAAATAATATTGTCTATAACCTCAGTTTCCTGATTCAGCGTTTTGGATGTGAATAGTTTAGAGGGAGAGGACTTCTAAATGAGAGGACAGTGCTTTTTCAAGGGACAAGGGTTCTGGAAGAGGTGGGAGGTATAAGGCTGGCGAGAACTCAGCAGAATATAATTTTCTCCACATGATGTTGGAGGAGTCAGAAGATTCTGGAAGTTTTCTACTTCTCCCAGCTTCCTGGTGTTTGTGAACCTGTTTCTGTGGATCTGAATCTAGGTGGATCAAGATGAGGCTGGGGCCTTGGAGCAGCCAGCAGATGACTGGAACACAATTTATTTTTCCCTTCATGTGCTAAAATGCTGCTATTTTGTGTACTCTGGGACACATCCCTTACAAAATCCTAGCTGGGAAGGCACGATGGAAAGCTTTGCAGAATATCTCTGGAGCACACCTCTCCTGAGCACGTTCCCATTCCAGAGCCAATGAGTTCCCACTGTGTGGGAGCTGCGTTCTCTGCAGGGGTAAATTCCTGCAGCTCCAGCTGGGCGGTAGTGCAGGCAGTTCACTGGCAATTAGTGCCCTTTGCAGTGTTTGGCCTCCTTTGTTCTGAAATAATTGCTGTTATCATAGATGTTTTATTGCCTTCATTATGGTTAACATTTAAATATCAATGAAATAGTATGCTACTAAGTCATCTGTGCAATAGCTGTCTGCTGGAGTTATCCCTGAAATTTGTGTTTAAAGAGTATATTAATTCAGCACTGACTTAGGATTCTTAGAAGGAGGGTTATGTATTTGTTGATGAATAATGGGAAACCGTTGCTTATTTAACAATAAGCAAATATTCAAAACGTCTGCAAAACCTGAGCCACTCTCATTTGATGTCCTGTGAGCAGAAATACCATGTGATTGGAATAATGCTCTGGCTGCTAAGAAGAATTTTTTAAGAAATTTTAAAATACTTTTGAATCATCGAGTCAGACAGTAAAGGGTGACCTTTTTGCATCCACAAGAAGAATTGCACTGGGAGCCAGGGATGTGTTCTCTGCAGAAGGAAGCTCACTGTCACAGCCTATTCTGCCTGAATCCAACCCACGTCCCTTTGAAATCAATAGAAAAATCTCTCTTGAATTCCTACAGCCTCCACTGACTCCTGTGGCACCACGTGTGACCTATTCAGACATCAGCTATGGATGCAGTTTGATTTTTGTGAGCTGACTTGACATGTGGCTTTTATTTATCACTCTATACCTAAGTTCTTCCATCTGACTTCATAGCTTGTTTTAATGTAACAGGCAAGCGAGGCAGAGGTTTGCCTCAGAATTATATTTTTATGTTTACAGGAAAAAGAAATGGTGGTGCAATTATAAATTCCATTTGTGAGCCCTATTTGAACTTCCCAAAAAGCAAATAAATTCGGATACGGAGGGGTGGGTGTGTTGATGTAAATATTTATGCATTCTTAATGGGTTTGTTCACTTTCTGAAATTGTTGTACAGGCTTGTTTTGGCCACACAGGACAGTGGTTGCATCACTGGGTAAATAAGGCCGTTGAGCAGTAGCAAGGGTGTGACACGGAGGTTCATTTTGCACCGTAAAATCTGCCACAGTGTGTGTTGTCATCATGAGAGGAGCAGGAATTCAGAGGCAGAGCTTCCAGCCCTGCAGATGTGCACTGGTGCTGTGTCACTGCCAGCACTGCAGCCACAGCACGGCAGAGAAGGGCAGGCTGCACAGCTGCCAGGGACGTGGCTGATGGATGTGAGAGCTTGCTTGCACCTTTACTGCTCAGGTTGACAGTGTTTCCCTCTTCATCTTGTCCAGTACATTTATAACAGGCTGCGTTTGACTCCTTGCATGCTGAGGAACTGAATACACAAACCCAGTGGTTTGTACACCCAGTGATCCCAATACTTATCTACGCGTTTCTTGTCTGATTTCTGATAGCCTCAGTTTTCCAGAGGATCTGGAATGAATACTATGTGTTATACTGTAAGCCTTGTTATGCTAAGACCTACAGCTCTTATCAGCCTGGTGTGTGAATGTGTGGGACTCGACTGACACAGATCTCTGGCAGCAGATCTCACATGCAGATCCCAGATTTTCAAGACTCTGCTTCCACTGACATAACTCCCTGTGCTCACAGATTTGGAAAGGAAGGGGAATTTTGCTCTGTTGATGCAGTTTGCTGTCATGGGTATGTCAGCCCCCATGCTGGCTCCAGATTGCCAGTGTATCCATCTGGAATACCAGCTATCATCCTGCTAACAAAGTGGTTGAGTGCTTTCCTGCTGGGGTGCAGTGCAGCAGCAGCACGAGCACAGTGCTGTCAGTGTCAGAGCTGCTCACACCCCTCTCCTGAGCTGCCTGTGCAGAGCTGTGTTACCCTGCAACCTCCTGGCTTTGCCAGTGTACCCATGTGTCTTCCTGTGTACCCAAAAAAACAGTCTTAATAGGATATAATATAATTAGCTTTAATCTGCTGATGTAGATGATGGCTCTGCCAAGGGATTTCTAGGCAGAATTGTAAAAATGTTTTTAAATTGGCAGATGACCAAGAGGGCTGGTTAACTTCTGTAATAGTCTGCTAGAGCTTTTGATTAAATATCCTATGTAAATATATGTCATTGGAACAACTAAATACTCCAGGGAAGGAGAACATGCCTTTAGGTTGCTTCAGCGGGTATTTTTTTCAGCACATACATAAACATACACCATAAACACAGTGTCTTCTACCAATGTGACCCTGTGGAGTGCTGTGCCCCTTGTAGAAAGCAGAGGTTGCTCCATGCCTTGGTGCTGTGAGCACCACACGTTTCAAACAGGCAGTGGCAGGACTGGCCACGCTGGGACACGGAGTCGCCACCAGATCCATCCATTCTCACGACAAACCAGCCTGCAGCATTTCCAGCTTTGGTGCACTTGCAGCATGGCAATTATGCCCTTGTTGGAGTGCTTTCCATTTCCTGTGCCATCTTGATAAACTTTATAGCTTCTAATTTGCTAGAGAGTCATTGATATAATTAGGAGCCCCGTAAATGGGAGCAGCACACTCAGCTGATGGCAATCGAGCCAGTTCATTTTCCATAAGAAGCTCTAAGGGGGTCCCTCCCAGCAGTGAGATTATTTTCTCTTTAGGCTGAGCTTTGATAGAGCAGCAGCAATCCTTACATGCCTGGGTCATGACATGCTTTATTGCAGCCCGTTCCACTACCCATATATTTTTTCATAAGGAAGCCGAGGAAAGGGAGCCCATCCGTCCTTTTGTTTCCAAAGAGCAATTTGAGCTGTCTGTCCATGTCAGCAGGCTGTGTTAACAAGGCTGTGAGAGCCAACAGCTCTCTTTTTGTGAGATGAGCCCTGTAAGTGCAGAGCTTTCACACTGCTGGGTCCTGGTCTGATGTCCCTCCACTCAAGTTGCACCAGGTTTTCAAGCAGAGTGGCAGCTGAACCGACAAGGTTGGGTCTGTTCCAGTAGTCAATAAAAACTCATCTCCTGCACTCCTGGTTACTCCAACATGATAAACACTAACCTTGAGCCATTCTCATGCTGCTGTTGGTTGTTTTCCCCCTAATATCATCTTTCATGGTATGTCACAAATTGTCAGAGGTAATGGGGAATGTGTCTTGCTGCTCGCAGCCAGGCAGATTTATAACCAAGGATTTTATCAGTTTGTTTCTGTAAATAGTGTGTTGGTGAAGAAATGTAAATAACTGACCAATCTATTATTCTCTTTTCTCTTTTTTTTTTTTCTCCTGACAGTACCCTCAACAACAACAACATCACCCGCATTCCTGTTACCAGTTTCAATCACATGCCAAAGATCAGGACTCTGTGAGTAATATCCTCTAATATTATAACATAATGATGGTGTAAACCAACTCTTTGCCTGTTTGTTGTCTGTGATAATCTCATTTCAGTCTCTCAGGCTGCCTTGGAGGCCTGGGTGGCTGTATTGCTGGGAAGTCCAGGCAGGGGTGTGAAGGTGCCTGGTACTCTCAGGACCCTGACAGGCACTGTACTGGATTTACCCAGAATTAAGATCCAGTTTTATCAAGAATTTGAATTTACCCAGAAATGAAACTGGCTTTTTTTTTTTTTCCCCATGGGAAAATCCATAATGTGAAATGTTTTCCAGGCTGGAACGTCATGAAGATCATAAAAACTGCTCAGATGGATCAAATTATTGAATTTGGTTAATATCCTGTGTTTCAGTCCTAGTTATTCTTTTCAAATTCAGAATACTAATTGGTGAAACAAGGCATTTTTGAAGAACTTGAAAAAGTGTCTTTTCCAGATACTGTCTGAAACAAAATGTCACTGATTCTGATGCATTTTTTTATAAAAGCTTCTCTTACATCAAATCTGTCTTTTTGTAGCAGGACGCCATTGCACTGGAAAAGCTTTGATCTTTAGTAGTCCAAAATACAAAGATGTGAAATCAGACTGACCATTTGTATAATTCAGCCATAGCCTACCAAAACCGTATTCTTTAAGTACCTTATTCCTTTAAATTGCTTTAGGCGAGATACAGCTTCAGGAAAAGTCATGTTTAAACAAAGCATCTGTTTTTCCTCCAAAACCTCAAACTCAAGCAAGATGTATTTAGTTCTAAAGGCAAAGAAAGGCAAATAGTAGCTAGCCTGAAAATTTTCTGTGCCACTGAAAAAAATGAAAGCCTTCAAGGATGCTGCATATGCCTTTGTAAAATCATATTAAATAAATTAACAGAACTGCAGAAAAATGGCTCTTGCTTATGTCAATCTGTGTCAGATAACCTCTGACTTAAATTTACATTCTTCATTAAATGATGGCATTATTAGATCTTAATGTATGTATTTAAATGGAAATGTTTGTCTTTTGGAAGGGAGTGGATGAAGAAGATAAAGGTGTAGAGTTAAGGTTCCTGGAGTTTTGCCTTTTCTTATTCAGTCACAGTGCTCCAGAAAATTTGCCTGGCTTTTCCAGATTAGCCACCCTTGTCTGTTAGCACAGCTCGGTGCCTTCTGCCATTTTCCTTTTAGTTTAATTTCAGAGATGGCTTTGTCTATAGCTCCCTGGAGACTTACACTGACTAATCCCCCTCTGCTGTAATTAAGGGGAAAAAAAAAAAAGAAAAGAGAAAAAAAAAAAAGGGAAGGAAGTCATAAATAGGATTTATAAAGGGAAGCTTTTATATTGAATTCTGAGAGCCACGTTTTATAGAACATGAATGCTGACCCACTCTAAAAGGATTTGCTGGAAATTTAATTTAGGGTCTATGGCTAAAAGGGCAATTTTAGCAAACTTGCATTTGTATTCCTTCACCTTATGTTCTTTAAAGGTAGTTTCATCAATATCAAGGGACATGTTTCAGTCTCCAAAGATTGCCCAATAACACACAGTACCCTTAGCAGATCAATATAGGAATTGAAAAGTCCTATATAAACAGCTGGAAATATAGTAAAATGTTTTGGTTTTCAGTCTTCTATTCCATAGGTTTAAACAGAGGCAGAAAAGTCACCAAAATAGCAATTAATAGAAGATAAATACCAGAATCAAATAGTATTTCATAATTTTTTCTGTTGCTCCTACATATTAAAAATTCTTCCTCTACCCCAAGTCATCTTAGCACTTTTCACAATTAATGCTTTATCAATTATAGTTATTATCAAAACAAGCTTTCATCCACTACATATTACTTAATATTCTCTGAATATCTTCTGTGCAGGCTGTCACCTGTTGAGGTTAATACTGTTTTGATTTAACCAAGTTTTGTGTCCATGGGTAGCACTGCCCTAACCACTAACACATAGCTGAGCGTATGTTAAACTGATCAGGTTTTGTTCACCTATGTAAAACATTTACATAAGGATATTTTTTGGGGGGGGAAATGTTAACGTTAATATTGTCTCTAGTTTCCTGAGCTTTAGCACACTTGATAGCCTGTTTCTCCTGCATTAATATACCACCTCAGTGAAGAGTCTGCAGGGAAGGAGAAAGCTGTCTGAGGTGTAACAGCTGAAATAAATGTACCATTTAATCTGTTGGCTGTTGATGCAAATTCAATCCAAATGGATATTGAATGATGCTGTTACAGTTTGATGACTCTACTGTTTTCTTCAAGAACAATCATCAGTCTGTACACCTTCTCAGAGAGCTTCACACTTAGGTGTGCTTTTTTTTTTCCTTGTAGGAAATCCCTGGTCTGAATGTACTTAAGTAGGGACAAGCCCTTTATCCTATCAGCTGAGGCCCAGTACACTGTGGATATTTTCCCTGTGTGTCTCTTTTACACTCTAGTGAGATCCATTAGTGGGACATTTGAGACTGCTTCTGCAGCAGCTACATCTGCTGTGATGGTTCTGTGGATAAATAGCTTTTTCTTCATGGCTCTCAAAACAATCTGCTCATTTTAGAACACAGAAGGAAAAATAAAAGGTATATTCACCTTCAACATGACCTCTGAGGGGAAAGAATGAAAAAGAATGAGAGAAGTGCCAAGAAATTTTGAAGCACCTGAAAAACTCTTTACCAAAATCAGCTCTTCTGTGCTAACCTTTTTTACTTAACTGCCTTTTCTGCTGTTAAGTTTCATTGATCTTTTAGCCTTGATTGGAAGTGACAGGAATTAGTTTTTATTGATCCGCTTTCCTTTGCTTGAAACAGCTTTATTTATGGTAAAGCATGTCCCCTGTATCTATTTGCTTAATGGTAAGTGTGCTGTTGTCTCTGCATGTGTGAGTGACTGCTGAGACAGGTAATTGCATAATTTCTTCTAATTTTTTTATTTGAGGGTAAACTGAAAATGTGCAAAATCACTTCAGTGCCTTTCATGTTCACAGGGAATTGGTGTATAATGCTTTTGAAGTACTGTGAGAAGTCTTTTTTGTGACTGTATTCGTTAATATAATTATCAAAAATATATTCTAATGGGCTGCTTTGTGAAGACTGATAGGCTCTCTAAGTGGTCTCTTCTCAAAGAAAATCGTATCCGTGTAAAAAAACTTGAGCAATTAAAAGAAGGGCTCTGCTGAGGCAGAGCAGTGGTGGTTTGCTCTACTGAAACAGGAAGCCCCAGGGCCCAGCTTTATCAATTTAGTGAGGGGGGAAAAAGCAACTCACAGAATTGGAAAACTGCCCCTTTTTGAGAAATTTATTACTCCTGCCTGCCTTACATTCCTGTGCAGGGGATGCAGGGAATGGCATGGGATGAGCTCAGTTCCAGTTCCTGAAAAAAGATGATCCCGAGTATCATTGTTGGCTGCTGTGGGAAGGATGAGACCTTGAGGATTTAAATGAAATACTGACTCTCTTAAGTTAGAACAAAGTCTTATTTAGGGTTATTTCTGACTAAATGATATTTATGTATTTATTTATTTATTCTTTCCTTCAACAAAAAGGCAGGTTAATGGTTCATAATAACAAAACCTTTTACTAGAAATCTAACTTACTGCAGCTTCACTTAAATAGCTGCACGAGCCCTAAACTCAAGGTCTTGTAGCCATCCCTCTAGAACAATTACATGTTACAGTGCTCCCAGGAGAGCAGTGCCTTCCATCTCTGCGGGAGAAACTCTCAGTTCCAGATTTGTGGGGTATTTTTTACCATGGCTGCCCACCCCAGACATACAAATCTGGGGACTGTCAGCCCGGGCGCCACTGCTGAACTGTGCTGCTGCTGTGCAGTACAAACAGCTCCCAGGCAGACAGTTAATTTATTTGGAGGATGGACAAGGCTAAATCCGGTGCACACCAATTCTGTGCCTGCAATATTAGTGAATAATGCTTTGTCTAACAGTTTCTGACAGGATTTTCAATCTGGTTTATCATTTCATTTGGGGTAACACTGCAAATCTCTGAGTCATTACGGGAATGAAATAATTACTATCCTGGGCTTTTGTTTTGTCCTTAAGTTTGGTAGCTATTAAAATTGCCAGATTTGCTTCCTGAACACATCATAGTTTTTCAGACTTCTCCCCACAGTGTGATAATGCTTGTGCAAATCCCTGGTGCCAGGCATGGAGCAGACTGGACAGGGAGCTGCATGGATAGATCTTACATGAGTTAAAACTTCCTGCCTAGGTCCTGCACATTTGCATTAAATTGCCACCGTAAAAAGAGCATTGATGAATTTGTGCAGGCAACACAGCAACATAAAAGGTGTCAATAGACTCTGATGTGGAGGGGTTCTCTCTTCCCTCTTTTCCCATCTCCTCAAAGGAGGGAGAAGAGGGAAGAATCGCCCATCATCCTGTTTTTCAGCCTGGTCCTCATGTTTAGACTAGCCACTCTTTGAATTGACTCAAAGATATGCCATTCATGCAATTCTTTGTGATATAAAATCACAGGCAAAGTGATTACTTGTCACAATCTTAAATTCTACATGTTCTTGTCTCTAGAATTCCCAGCTGTAGATGGGTCATTATTGAACTTCATTTTTCCAAGACATTATAAATAATAGCACTAATTTATATGTGGCCTTTGT
This sequence comes from Lepidothrix coronata, assembly GCF_001604755.1. Taxonomy (NCBI): domain Eukaryota; kingdom Metazoa; phylum Chordata; class Aves; order Passeriformes; family Pipridae; genus Lepidothrix; species Lepidothrix coronata. The sequence goes on along the minus strand of NW_016690301.1, from coordinate 2,128,971 downwards.
GTCACAGAATCACAGAATATGCTGAGCTGGAAGGGACCCACAAGGATCATCCAGTCCAGCTCCTGGCCCTGCACAGGACCATCCCCAAGAGTTACCCCATGTGCCTTTAGAGTATCATCCAAATGCTCCTGGAGCTCTGTCAGCCTTGGTGCTGTGCCCACTGCCCTGAGGAGCCTGTTCAGTGCCCAACTACCCTCTGGGGGAAGAACCTGTTTCTAATATCCAGCCTAACCCTCCCGTGGCACAACTTGAGGCCGTTCCCTGGGGTGTGTTACGTGGCAGCGTGGACAGTCAAGCCCTGACTCAGCCGCAAGCGAGAACCTACAACGATCCTACTGAAGCTGCAGTGTCGAGCCTGGCAGACTTGTACTTGATTGTATTATTTGTGGCTTATGTTTTAAAAAAACCTACCAATAACTGCAGGTTTTTGTGTCTCTTGCAGGCGACTCCACTCCAACTTCCTGCACTGTGACTGTCACCTGGCCTGGCTGTCGGACTGGCTGCGGCAGCGCCGCACCATCGGCCAGTTCACCTTCTGCCTGGCCCCCGTCAGCCTCAGGGGCTTCCTGGTGGCAGAGGTGCAGAAGAAGGACTTTGTCTGCTCTGGTAATGACCCCAATTACTCGTTTCTCTGTCAGCTGGTGGGTTTATGTTGCTATTCACATGAAAAACAGCGAGTGGAAAACGACCATGTTGTGTTCCGGTGCCATCCTGTAGCAATCCTGGTTTTATCACTGATAAAATGTACGGGAGCAGATCAAGTTGTTATATTTTTTTTTTCAACTTTATAAGAATTATTGGATTCCAGTTAACATTTCACTTCTCACATTATTTTTTTTTTCTGCTTTAACGTTGCCAATGATATCAACATAAGAAATCAATTAAGTGTGGATAATCTGGTGTTTCTCAAGGGAAGAGCCTTACAGCTGACTGGAATAAGAAAGAAAGGAAATAGAAAATGCAAATCTGAGTGTGTTGACAAATGATTGGACAATGGAACATGAGGAGCAGATTTTATCCTGGAGACTGAAACAGGACTCTTAGGAAGCCAATGCACTTTGCTGTCCTGCGAGTTTCCACACTGATAAATGAGGCAGATGATACATGGCAACTCACAAACCATGTGTCTGTGTGTTGGGCCTATTCATCAGATCTCTAGAACTGCACTTGGCTCTTGTGTGATACAAATAGATTTTCCTAAAATAAGAAGAAAAACAAAGAAAGGGAAAAGTAGAAAAATTGGAAAAAAGAAACGTCTGAATTGGGTTGACAGGAAGGAACTGGTGGAGGAGAGCTATGGCAGTGGGTGTGCTGTGAAAAAAGATACCAGACATAAGTTTGGGGGTAATTTTGTAGGCCCAGTGGAACACAGGGAGCTTGTCATGAAGCTGATGTGAGTCCTAACCTTGACAGACTGAATCTTGTGCTGTTGGGTTCTTTCTCTCTCACAGCCTGTGAGCCCTAAAGCTCCATCCGATTGCTACATGGGTTGGCTGATGGAAATGCAGTAGAATTGCTTGTGCTAGAAATGTTTTTAGGAATGCCTTTTTTCTGTAGTTTCATTTACATGTGACAAAGAAAGAGAAAAAGGGTTTTACTTGGAGAAGACCCCGCTTAACCACAGTAAATTCGTGCCCAGGTGTGCAGAAGTATTATGGGCACATGGAAAATGAAGTTGCACACGAGTGATTTTGAGACATGATATTCAAGAGTGCTGGGCAGCTTCTATGCAGTTGTGGAGATGATGCCCAGAATATCTTATAAGTTACATCAAAAGTTGAAAATAAGTTTAAAATAAGTTTAGAAATGTTAACAGTCTTGGGAGAGGAAGGATAAAAGAAATGGATAAATGAATTAAGCTATTAGGAGAAGCTAATTTTACCAAAGAGGTAACCACAGCTTTTTTTTTTCCCTTAAGAAATGAAGTTTTAGATGGGGCATGGGTTCAGCTATTTGGATTTATGACATGGTGAATGAGGGAAAATGAGTTGTTTAAATCAGGAGAAGAGATAATAATTGCTGAATGAGAAATGTAACGTGAACAGAACCCATTTAAATGGGGTTTTCTGTGCAGACTGTGACTTCCAAAAGAGACAAGGGTTTTAACCGTTGCCTATTGGATCAAAAGCATCTAAGGGTACTCTCAAGATTTGCCTGCTTTTAAAAATATATAAAATAATGAAAATTCAAGGAAAGAAGTTTTCAGTGAGACAGTACATCAACTGTATCCGTGTAACTCTCATTTGGGAAATGAAATGAAATGTACTGAAAAAGAAATTCATTTGAAGAGCTCATTTTAGTGGAGGCTTTAGCTGAGAACTCAGCTTAGTACATGCTAGTTCAACAAAACCTACATGGACAGCTAGTTTAAAGAGGATATAAATCTTCCCTTCTCCTTATTACAGTTCCTATTCCTAATTTTACAGCATCATTTGTTAATGTTTGACTATGAAGTCAAACTAGGACAGATGGTGAATAGTGAACTGAACTTGTCCTTCTGCAAAGGAATTTTATAGAAGTTAAGCTTGTATGAATCACTGTAACTAGCCTGGAGCTGGCAGTGAGAGCCACCTTTGCATCACAGTTATGAAGAGCTGAAATACAAAGTAGTGAACAGTAGCCCTGTTTTAGTACAGGCTCAGAATCTTAAGCACCTGTGTTTTTATGGCAGTGGGAATATCATCACAGGAAAAGGAAACAGCTTTTCCTTCGCTGTGAAATGGGCTTCATCAGAGCATTCCAGTTCAAAACCTGTGCTTCTGGATGCTTCAAAGGAGCAAGAATAGAATCATGATTTGGGGAAAGAAGATAAACAACATTGCAAAACTGACTTATCTTTATTCTTTGAGCCCTATGCAAAAATAGTGGTGTTTTATAATTTTATGGGAAATACTTTTTTGGAAGCAGATTTCAAACACTACATGCCAAGCTGGAAAACTAAAACTGAAACAATGGCAGAGAGGTGCCATAACTGGAACCCAAATTGCTTGATTCCCTCTAGACATGTCCTGTACTGTGATGTTTATAAGCATTAGCAGCAAAGCCTCTCAAGATAGTGTTGCTGAAGCCAGAGTTACATGCAGATATATCTGGGTGAACTGAGTCACACCTGTGTAACCTGGGAGTCAGTCTTTCAAAAATGTTACTCAGCTTATGCACATGAATCATAAAAATGCTGTTTCCAATGGCCCCTGTGGACCAAGTGTGAGCAGCAGAGGAGCTATTCCAGGTTTCTCTTGCTCGTGCCCATGAGCATTTGGCTCAGAGCTGGAGGTGAAGGTGCAGGATTCAATAGTGCACAGTTGCCTGGAGATGGGTTTGCAAATATGTGTAATTGGATTTGTGTTACTGAGGAGAAGGGGAGAAGTCATGGACAGACCTGAGTGGGGCTGGGACTTGACAGCCTCTCACCATTGGAGGAGAGGTGAGTGCTGCTGCCAGTCCTGTCACCCACCAGGGCCTTCTGGCTGGCTTCTCCAGCAAACTGTCCCCTCCTCTTGGAGAGTCTCTCCTCCAGAGCCACCCCTGACAGAACAGCCTGCCTGGGCCTTTGCCTTTAAGGCCATCTGTTCCCAGGGAAAACTCCAAACACGCTCTTCCCTCTGCACAGTTGGTTATTGAGCTCTGGGATGTGTTTGGTGAAACAGTCTCCTACAAGGTAGTATGTGTAAGAGGGGAAACTGTGTGGCACCAGAGGATGAGCCCCTTGTTGATGTGCTGCACAAAGGTAGCAGGCTGTGTTTCACACAGGTAACAGGCTGTATTTCACACAGGTAGCAGGCTGTGTTTTACACAGGTAACAGGCTGTATTTCACACAGGTAGCAGGCTGTATTTCACGTAGGTAACATGCTGTATTTCACATAGATAAAGAAGTGTATTTTGCATAGGTAGCAGGCTGTATTTCACATAGATAGCATGATATATTTCACATAGGTAGCATGATGTATTTCTTCTCTCTCCACCATATTCTTGCCATTCACTGCCACACTGATGTGACAGAAGACAGTACACTAAGTAAAGACTTAGCATGAGCTGAAATACTACCTGTACTCTGATCTTTGAGACTTGTTTATTTTTGTATTCCCTTAGCTAGCAGAGAAGCATCTGGGGGTTCTGGCTAATGCTCAGTACTTCTTAGAGCCTTCCAGTCTTTGCCTGGATCAAACCCAGCTTCCTTCCCATGCTCAGATGCTTCACTGTTCAACTGGCCTTTCCTTCTCTGTCTCTCTCAAACACACTTTATCTCTCTGCCTATTTGTCTGTCTCTTGTCCTCCCCTGACCTCCTCCTGATAGTAATTTTATTTCATTTTGCTCTCATATAAGTTTTATTATAGCTCTTTGATTTTTCTTCTCCCTGCTCTTTACTTATTGAAGTTGAAATTAATCTGCATATTGATCAGTTAAGTCATAATGTGTTTTCTCACCTGCATCAGCGTGGCTGTAAAGCTTTGCCAGCTGAAGCAGTGGGTTTGTGAAGTTTTGCAGTTGTGCCACCAGCAGCCCCTTGGTCTTTTCAGAGCTCTGTGCAGGAACCACTGAGTGACCCCATTTAGATTTTTTTTATCATTCTGGTTTTCCTAAATATATACATGGGGGAAAAAAATACATCTGAACTGCCTGTCTAAGAATAAAGCAGCTGCATTGAGGAGCATTGAATCTCATACTGGGACTGCAGCACACTTCAGCTGCTTCCCAGGTTTGTTATAATTTTGGCCAGTAATTAGATGTATTTTACAATGGACAGTGTTTGAAATGGAGTATGAACATTAGATGAGATTTCTTAGAGTAGACCAGAGATCGATTTTTCTAAGAGTTGATGAAATTTATAAGTGTAAAATATGTAATTTTTAAGTACTTTTCTAAGATAGTTTTTTTTTTTATAATGAAAGAAGTGTTCTAGAGAAGGAAGGTAGATCAATAAAACATTCCCTTTTTTTATTAGAAGCCATTTTCTCTGATCCTTGATCCTTAGTTACCATTCAGAGGGTCTCCAAGAACCTGAAAGAAGTCAAGATGCGTAATTTGGATTAATTAAGTTAAAATTCAGTCTGAAATTTACTCAAGAGAGAAAATATTACCACAGACAAGTGTCCAGTGATTTCTGTCTATATAAACCGATACTGATTTTAAGAAAACAGTGGATTGACCCAAATCTCAGTTGAAGATCTAGAGTTTCTGATTCATGTAGTGAGACTGCAGCTGAGGTACAATAAAGAGAAAAATATGTTAGCTTCCTGCTGCTTCATGCAGACTGGAAGCCCTAATGAGGCAGCAGATTTATTTGTTTAGGTGAGGTCAAATGGCCTTAAAACAAAGCTGTTACTCTGTGGCCCGGACCAAGGAGCTCAGGAGATTGTCTTGCTCCGTTTTTTAACTAATAATTTCATGACATATTGTTGAGGAGTAACTGATAAAACAGCACTCTTCAAGCTTAGTGTCTTGATGAGAGCACTCAGGAGATGCCAAAGGAAAAGTGCGTGGGGAGAGGAACTCCCCCCCCCCACCTGCTGCTGTTTAAAACTCTGTGCAGGGGTGTTTCTGTGGGCTGGGGAGGTGCTGCCAGCAGGGAGGATTGGTGCTCCCTGCAAACTAAAAAGGGGGAAGGACTGTTTGCTAACGCTGCAGGGCAGTGGCAGTGGCTCCTGAGGGAACCTGAGGGATTCTCTCTGTGCTGTCCATCCCAGCTCATGCAGGGAAGGGCTGTTGATGGCCCTCGGTTCTGATGGTCACAGGAACTGGACAAGCAAGCTGGAAGGAGGAGAAGAAGGAGGACTTTTCCTCTGTGTGTGCCAGTGGTCCTGCCATGTGGGACATCCTCACTGTACAGCTGTTTTATTGCTTTTAGAATGAGCTTGACCACTTCAGCCAACTCTGACCTTTCTCCACAAGAGTCACCTGTGGGTCATGTCAGACACAACATCCTTTTCTTCCTCCCTGTAAAGCTGGTTCTTGCTTTTTCTGGCCATCCAAAGACCCCATAAGTGCTCTTACAATGAATGGAGTCTAGGCAGGACTTACAGCGTAAGACTTTTAAAGCCTCTTGGTAAAAAATGTGCTTTAAATTTGATCTTGGGAAATTTCTATGGAATGCTGGTAGAATTTTTACCTCCTGTTACAATGTGCTACCACAAACTAACATTAATGACCAGTCTAAAGAAACTTTTCAATACTGTGCAGTTGTTAGTTGCTCCTCAAATGAAATCCTGTAGGAGATTTGGAGAGATACTAATTACTGTTTATCAGTTTGTTTGTTTGATGTTTCCATTAAGTTTCTAATAACAAATTGTAGTTTACTCTAGCACTAGCAGTTATGTTGTTTTAGACTGTAGGAATTTGCTTCTTGACTTGCTTAGTATGTAAGATGCCACATATGGTGCATTTTCATTTGGGGGACCATCTTGCCATTCTGAGGGATAAATACGTATTTATTAAGGCACTTAATACTTCTTTGAGGACTAAAGCTGAAAATTGGCTTTTAATTACAGTAAATTTAGTTTTACTGTTGAAAATGATGTCTTACCTTTCAGTATAATTAGCTTTTTTTTTTCTCCTTGAAACCCTCTGTTCCCCAGAGCAGTATGTATAGTGCCTTAATGCTTATTTAATGATGGCAGGTTGGGGTATAATTATTCAGCCATTGAGCTTTTGAACTGTTGCTGTAAAAATAATAACATGATTAGCTTTTATGTTAATGTCCAAAGCTTGTTTTATTACAAGTTGTGTTGGCAGTATTTTGGTACAGGAAAAAGCTTCATGGCAGTACCACAACTGTGCTCAGAGCCAGTTCACACAGAGCAGTGGTGTTAAATACACAGGAACAGGGTTGACTTTGAGGATGTGGACAAGCCTTTGTATGAAATCTGTAGAGTTTTTTCTGTTCAATACATGTATGTGATTGGCAACTCATTTATGGACACACAATTAATGAGAGTAATTAAACCAGGCATAGGGCTGCTTTATGGCCAGTGAAATTAGTGATGTTATGGAGTTGCATTACACCTGGGGTGGGTTGGCAGTGGCCCACCACCAGCCACCCTGCTGCTCACACTCCCCCTCCTCACTCTTCTCCTCCTGGGGTGAAACCAGGATCTGCTCCAGCACCTCCTTCCCCTCCTTACTCTCTGAGTTTGCTGCTTGCAGGACTGTCTCTCACACTTTTTTTCCTCACTCCCTACTGCCTGACAGCATTTTGCCCTTTCTCAGGTGCACTCTCACAGAGGCACCACCACCTTCACGGGCAGGCTGAGCTGTGGAGCCGAAAGGAAGTGTCTGGAACTGCCCCAGCCTCTCCTCCCAGCAGCCTCCCTGGCAACTCTGGGCACCAACAACGCCCTGTACCCAAAGAGAAGGGTCTCCTGGCCCATTGAATTAACTCCTAGTAATGGCAGGCAAACATGTTCAGGTCAGGAGATCTGTAAGAATTTTATTCTATAATTTCCAGACACCATAAAGAGCTTGAATGTACCAGGGGCCTCTTGCAAAAGACCGAAGGCAGTGACTCCTGTTTGTCTCAGGACAGAGGCAGGAAAGGTCACTGTTACCCCTCCTTCCTTAGCGTGTTCCAAATGTCAAAGAATTTGATCCATGGAATCCCCAGGTGGCCCTGGGAAGGGGATGATGCTTCACTTTTCAGTCCTTGCCCACTCTGCTGGAAAAAAAGTGTTTCCTCACTCCAGATCTGACCAGGCTGGATCCCTTGGATGTCATTATCAGGAGAAGAGTCACATTATGCCAGCCATCCCTGAGCAGCTGTGTGAAGCTGTAATGCTTCTGGCTGGAGTGAATCCCATCTTCCTCCTCCTCCTGAAGAGCCCAGCTGTAGTGCCAAGGCAGGGAAAGCCCCACTTTAACTGTGGCAGGATCAAACAAAATCACGTGGTATTTAAAACTCCTTTTCAAATAGCAGCAAAAGAAGCCCAAGGGCTCGAAGCATAGTCTTAAACTTTTCCTATTTCTTCCTGAACTTCATCAGATTTCCTTGTGAAACAGTTCAGGATGGATCACCTGTTTAGAACTGTACTCCCATCATAGGCTTCCAATTGATCATGACCATTATCTATCTTTTAACCTAGTACAGGTGGTATCCTTCCACTTAAATAATTTATCTTCCTCTTCATTTTTATGCTTGAATATATTTATAAGTTCTCTGCATTATTTCTGGACCTATTTTTAAGTGTCAGTTCACATGCACCTTTGAGACTGCTGATACAGGTTGAGGGATTGGCATTAATGTGATGAGTGTGCATGGCCAAAAGCACTACAGCTTTTAAGAATTTCTAGTAGCGTTATTTTAGTCTTTGACCTGCTTTGGAAGAGCAAACAATATACAAACCCACAGAACTCTTTTAGGAGAACATGGCTGTGCTGACAGGGCTGGAGAAAGACCTTGAAAAAAAGGCTCAGAGTGGGCACAGGGCACAGGAAATATTCTGCCTTTTCAATCCCTCCTGTGGAAGGCTTAGGTGGAATAAATTTCCCCGAGAGAAAACCACCTTTGTCATGGTTTTGCACAGACTTCAGTTGTCTCACAGATTATGTTTTATTAATCCTTCAGAAGACCAAATCTAGCTGTTCAACCTCAGTGGTTACAGGTGAGCCTCTTTCTTTGTTCTACTTCTTTTCCATTTTGCTTAGAAGTATTCTATATAATTTTGGTGCTGTTATTGTTAATGAAATAATTGGAATACTAATTCTTTTAGGATAAGGTAGTGTGAAGTAAGATTTGACTTTCAATGGTGTTGCCTTACTGATAGAGTTTGAAACATGCTAAGTAGGATTTTGTGGAATAAAGTAGTCTTCATCCATTAAGCCATTAACCTTCCTTTCACTGCAATTGGATATTTCTGGTTTTACTCCTCGATGTTTATTTGTAAACTGATTAGTGTTGACTTTTGCCCACAGAACACTTGTGCTCATGTGCCAGGAATTTTTAACAGATACATTTACTGTTTGGGAACGTTCAGCAAAGCAGTGAAGTAGAATCAAATAATGAATATTCATGACTAGAAAATTTTTGCATACCATGAACTTGATGGTATTAAAATCCTCAATTAGGGGCTCAAGTTACTAATCATAAATCTTAAAGCTGTGCTCAGTGAATAACTGTTGAACAATCGTAGATGGAAATATTTGCATAAAGCATTTGCTGCCCATTTATTGTAGAATAAACACATTTGTGCAAATTTTGTCCATTAGAGGAATATTTGCCATCCATAAGGAATGTTGGCTTTGCAGAAGGTCACCTGTGATTCCCTTGCCTGTCCCTCTCTGCAGGACTGTGTGTGCTCAGATGTACCTTTATGCTGGGATGCAGACACCAGTCAGGAGCAATACACCTGTTTTAGGTGGCTCTTTGAGTGTGAATCACTGGGAATTTAGTGCAGACTGTAGCTCATGCAATAACAATTGATTTCAGAGGTCCCAGCATTGTCAGAAGTTCCCATGGGTTATTTAATTAAACCCAAAAAGGTCAGACTATATCCATGGATCTGCAATACTCATAGTGTTTTGTTTATTGATCAATAATTTCGTGTCTGGTATACTTAAAATTATGTAAACTCCCCACAGATTTTTTTAACCTATAAGCCCTGTCAGATTTATCTTACTATCCATTAATATTCTTTACAATTAGCTGTGTTTTGCTGGTGGAAAAGAGCTGCTGCAGAGGCGACTGGATAGGTGAGGAGGTAATAAAACACACTACTTAGTGTGCTGTAGTTGGGTGTCAGTGAAAATGAGATTATTTAGTTTATTTAGTAATTGCAAAATTTATTTTAGATGCCTGTGACATTTAAACTGTCCATTTATACACCATAACCATTCTATTCTGATAATTATAATATCAGTCTGTTTGCTGCATTTAAAAGGCTAGAAGCTAATTAGAAGCTTATTTGGAAAAAAAGCATTTAATTTCTCTGTAAACTGCTGGGTCCTAAGTCTCTCCTCTTTTCTCTCTCCCCCTAACCCATAGTCTGAGACTAAAATCAAGTGCTGCCAGATATTAACTATCATAATCATTGACCTTGTCATTCCATTACGTCAGGCACAAAAAGCATGGTAATTTTTGTTAAATCACGTTCCCGTTTTAGCTTCCACATGTTGTTAGTGTTTTTCTTACAGCAAAATGTATAATTGAGTCGATGATTTTTATCTCTTAGAGAGAAATGTAATTAACGTGGTGAACTAGGGCTGCTGTGTAACAGAAAAGATCTGAGATGGCAAGATGACAGATCATAAGAACAACTTCAGAAGGGAGAGAGAGAATATAAATACAACTGGCTTGTCTATGACCATTTCCTTTTGCTGCATCCACGCCATAAGGAGTTTACTGCACTTGTGGAGGACACAAAGAATTCCTGCAATAATTCTGCCTTTCCTGTGTCTTTCCTTTTGGAGAAGTATTGGCAGCAAAAGGAAAATCTTTTTTTTTTAGATTTCAAATACCTTTCTTTAGAGGTTGTGTTGCCTTGGGGCCCTTGATGTGTCTGTATGCTCATACTCTGCATACCTGTGAAAGTCATACCCAAATTTGAATAACTTTATATTCCATAGACTACTTAGACTTGTTTTCTTGACTGGTCCTTTCTTTACCAGCTCCCCACAACTATACAAACTTTAAACTGATTAATCTCTCTTGGATTTTTTTGTACTTTAATTCTATAGATCTGATAACAATAGATCCTCAGTTAAGTGGAGCTGTTGAATCAGATGTTGAGTGTGTGTGTGTAATACAGTATTTTGCTCTTTGCCAAGGAGAAACAAGAGAAAGCATTTAATAATAATAATAATTTATGCACAAAGTCATTCTATCATTAAAGTTTTCAGAAATCTACAGTCTAGATCTACTTTTGCTCATGAAGAAGAAAGAATTTCACCTGCTCTAAAGGGCTGTGCTCATGGTGCTTAGGGACGTGGTTTAGTGGTGGAACTGCAGTGCTGAGTTAATGATCTTAGAGGGCTTTTCCAGCCTTAGTAATTTTATAATTCTACTCTTGCTGCCTGTTTTTTTTCTGCCAGACAGACTTCTGTTTCTATCTCTTCTCTTTCTTTTCAGAATGCTTTATATAATCCCCTCCTTTCATGCCATTCCTCCAGTGCAGATCACTCTGCAACACTGCCTCACACAAACTGTGGAGGTGCTGAGCCAGTCCCACTGACTCTTCTAGTGTTGATTTAGATGCAGCAGAGTCAGAAAAGACTCTTTGAACTCCAGCTGGCAATCCATCAGGTGTTTTGATGTTGTGCCCTAACAAAAAGGGAGGGTATTACTGCTCCTCTAACCCACAGTGATACGTGGTAGTGTTATAACTGTGCAAAATGCGTTTTCCCCCTGCTACAAAGCCACTTCAGAAAGCACATCAGATGTGTGGTGATAAAGGATGCGGGGAAGATTTGACCTTGCTGCCAACTTCTTGCCTCTCAAAGAGCAAGGATTGCTCTGAAGTATTTCTTTCCAGTTGGATAATTTCTCCCTATCCCTAAAAGCTTTCAGTAGCTCGTTTGCACTTCACTCCTCCTTCATTTAGTTTTGCCCATGGCACCACAAGGTAGGCAGGCAGAGAGAAAATGTAAAATATTAGCAGTCAGGTTCTAAGAGCAAATTTCTTGTTCTTAAACTTAATAGAGAGCAGTGCATGTTTTGAGGCAATATAAACTACTTTTGGGAGTAGTCACAGTTAAAATATAACAGAAACCTTAGACTTGCCTTAGGTTGGCAAAGCTGGCAATGCTGTTGGAGCAGAGCACTGTTAATTTTGCAGGAATTCTATTCACTGACAATGGTGCCCTGCATTTCTGTGGCCAGAAGACAGACCCAAGAGAGCTGCTTGCCCTGCCTGTTATACATGTGCTTGTTTAACTAGTGACATTGTTTTGTCTTGTTTAGTTCAAATAGCTACCCCTTCAATACTATATTAAATGCATGGTCGTGTATAGACTATGTTAAGACAATAATAAGATTTTGAAACTGGACAAGTCAAAGTTCAAGGTGCCTGATAATTTTAAATTTGTTTCCTTGGACCATATGCATATGGGTTTAGATTTTAATTGCATCATTGAATTATTTTTTACAGTAGATTTTTGCCCGGATGATTCTTGCAGGTGACACTGAAACCAGCTCTGTGTTGAGATGAAAGACTGGTGATGGTAAACTCCTTATCTGCAACTGTCCCAGCGGCTGGAAAGAGGACTATAAATGAGACAGGATATTTTAGCAAAGAGAAGGATAATTAGGATCACCTCCTGGTGAAAGCAGCTGCCCACTCTCATAAAGAATGCATTTGACTCTTGCCCATGCTGGAGTGAAAATTTCCTGTGAGATCCTTTTTCTTCTAGATGGTCACTACCTCTGAAAATCTTATTTCTGGATGCCTGGATTGGAGCTCTGGGGCCTGGTCTGCCAAATTGCAGTCACTCACAGCTCTGATTAGCATCAGTGAAAGCTGTATTTAAAACACACACAGTGCCATGAAACCCACAGTTTTCTCCTGCTGTCCTGACAAAAAGTCAGGTGGTGACCCAATAAAAACATTTCAGACCCGTTGCTTGAACTTGGCAACACTTTGCACACAGTTTAAATGGTGATCTTACCCTGAAACTTGGTAGTGTATTTTAATACAAGGCAGTTCTGTCATCCCTGGTTACAAAATAATATTGAAAGGGGATGACAGCTTGCTTGAACTCAAGGAAATTCAGACAAACTGCAGTGACTTCCCTTCAGAATTCAGTACCTTTCTGACGGAAGGCGTGATTTTGCAGTAATTGCCTTTTGCTTTCCAGCAAGTGTAAAGTCAATCTGTAGAAGTTTTCAGCTGATGCCTTTTCAAACTGTACCTGCCTGTCAAAATAATGATACTTAGAGGTGCCACTGAATGGCTTTCCCATGGTGACTTTTCCGTGCTGTTCACAACGCTTTGCAAACAGGAACATGACTAGTCTTGATGTACAAGTTGACGTTGTTGTGCACAGTTAAGGGCTAAACTGAGCATAAATCAAGAGAGACAATTTATAAGAATTTTTATAACATTTTAGTTGTCATAATGAACACTGGATTGCAAGTTGATGCAAAAAAATATTCTTTTGACTTTTTGTCACCTGCAGTTTTAATTCATGGATCATATCACAGATCTTTTCCAAGGCAAATCCCAAGAATGCACAGATTTGTGTATAGTTGTTTAATGGTTTTGCATGTATTTGTGATTTGACAACTATGATATTTTAGTTTTTCCAACCAAAAGGCCGATCTGCCACGACTTTTGTCACTTTTTACCAACTCAAGCCTTCACATTCAGCTGTGTCTGGTACCCGAGGTTCCTTGTGTTACATGTACTTTGAAAATATGACTCACTATAAATAAACCAATAAGTGCTACATCTTGATAACCTCCATTAGCATAGCAAACCCATTTTATCTATGGCTAAGTGTATGCATATATCAGAACTTCCAGTGTAAGAATCATAACCATTTGAGTAAAATTGACATAATTGCTACAGTTTCAAAAAAAACCCTTAATGACACCTAATTAAACCTGAATCTTATGAATTGACTAAAATGGATATAGAGCAATGTCCTCGTGCTACACCTTCGCTCTGTGAGAAGCTTTGTGTCTCTCGGTGGTATTAGTAACTCAAGGAAGGGTTTGAAGGTTTGAACTCATATATTTCTAAATTCTTTTTGTGTTTCCATTAACTGCATTGTCTAATCTTGAAAAAACTGGCTTTCTATTTCCAGTCTGATGCCATAACATGTTACCTCATTTCAAAAACATAAGTCATCGTCGATGACAGTCTTCTCTCAGTATGTAAAAATACTCAAGAAGTGTTTGTGTAACAGAAACTTCTAAGCAGAGATAACTTTTGGAAATATTACTTGATCCTGAGGCTTAATTTTGAAATCTTTGAATAATTTGATAGGGCTGATCATGGAGGAGACCAAAGAAGTGTTCATGAGGGAAAGAGATTGATAGACTGGAGACTGAGGAGGAATAAGAACACAGTAATCTTCTACACATTTTTCTCTGTAGTTGATGTGTAGCACATTATGTTCACTGAATCCAAATAAATTATTACTTTATACAGTAAAAGGATCTGGGAAACTCCAAGCCTGATGTATTTAGTTGTTAAATCTCGGCCGATCATTTTTTAAAACTAACGTTCAGTGTTTTCGTTCTGTCTCAGGTTCCCAGTCTGAACCTCCCTCGTGCAGTGCCAGTTCCATCACCTGCCCATCTGCCTGCACCTGCAGCAACAATGTAGTGGATTGTCGAGGAAGGGGCTTAACAGAAATCCCAGCTAACCTGCCAGAGGACATTTGGGAAATGTAAGTGCCCGTGTAATGCATTCTTTTCCTTGTCTCTCCATTTTTATTCTGTGTCTGGACCTCCTGTGTGGAAGAAAGGCACATGTTTTGAAAACTATTCTGTTATCAGGTGTAGTGTAGTTGTTCTCTTTGCTTTTGTTCTTTTCATCTAAGAGCTCAAAACATTCTTTATTTTAATTTAAGGTATTGTTTGACGTTGCCCTACCTAAAAGCAAGATGAAGTTCTTGGTGTATTAAGTTCAGATTGTGTTTGCATCCCACAAACCTGGAATTACAGTTCTGTAGTCAGTAAAAGAAACACACAGTCCTTTTTTATTTCTAGTTAGTGATTTCCCCATGAGATGGAAGGATGTCTCAATAGCTTGGCAGAATGCATTTATAATGAATTAGGACATCAGAGCACATTGTCCCTGCTGACTTTACCTTCTATTTCTTCCACATTTTGTTATTCCCAATTCTTTAACAGCTTTGTGACTTGTGTGGTGAAGTTAGATGCTAGTTTTACAGACTTATTTGTCTTTACTACCTTTAGGAATCGGAATCTTCTATTTCTGTGTCCATGACTTCATACTACTGTGGTCCTGAAATACTGTTACCTTAAACCAGTTTGCTTTTGGTTAGTCCATAGGGAATGCAGATCAATTCTTTTCCTATTTAGGTGCTTGTCACACAGAGCTTTCTGACATCCAGCCAGCTTTTACAGTCTACACTGTATGAACTCAGATATTGGGTAGTCACCAGACTCATCTTGTTGCTGTAGACATACTGCTACATAGCAAAATTCACTACAATAAAGAATAAATTCATAGGATCATAGAATGGTAAGGAAGGGATCCTAAAGACCATCTCATTCCACCCCTCTGCCATGGGCAGGGACACCTTCCACTAGCCCAGCTTGCTCCAAACCCCATCCAACCTGGCCTTGGACACTTCCAGGGATGGGGCAGACACAGCTTCTCTGGGCAACCTGTGCCAGGGCCTCACCACTCTCACAGGGAAGGATTTTTTCCTAATATCCCATCTAATCCTGCCCTCTGGCAGTTTCAAGCCATTCCTCATTGTCCTGTCCCTCCAGACCATTGTCCTGAGTCCCTCTCCAGCTCCCCTGGAGCCCCTTTAGGCCCTGGAAGGGGCTCTCAGGTCTCCTCGGAGCCTTCTCTTCTCCAGGTGAACCCCCCCAGCTCTCCCAGCCTGGCTCCAGACCTCTCATCGTCCTCTGGACTCTCTCCAAAAGGAGCTCCCTGTCCTTTTTACCCTGTGGGCCCATGAGCTGAACGTGGCACTCCAGGTGGAGTCCCACAAGAGTGGAGCGGGGGGGCAGAATCCATCCCTTCCTTCAACCTGCCGGTCGTGCTGCTTTGGATGCGGCGCAGGACACGGGTGGCTCTGAGCTGTGAGCACTCACTGCTGGGTCATGCTGAGCTCCTTCACAGCCAACACCCACAGTCCTTCTCCTTGGGGCTGCTCTCAATCCATTCTCCACCCAGCTTAGGATTGCCCTGACCCAGGTGCAGAGCCTTGCTCTTGGCCGTGTTGGACTCCATGAGGTTTGCACGGACTCACCTCTCCAGCCTATCCAGGTCCCTCTGGATGGCATCCCTTCCCTCCAATGGGTCAACCACAACACCACATTTGCCATCTTGGTGCTTTTGGCAAACCTGCTGAGGATGCACTCAATCCCACTGCCCATGTCAGCAAAGATGTTACACAGTCCTGGTCCCAATATCCAACCCCAAGGAGCATTGAATTCAACTAGTTCTTGTATTTCCCTTTAACTCAGTATTTCTTTGAGCCAAATTGTGTCTGACAAGAACCCTTGACTGACAAACTGTTCTACAGAAGCAAAACACAGAGCTGTTGCTCTAACACAGTTATTAAAAGTGACCTACATTTCACTCTGTTTCAGTATTAATTAAAGATCTTTTATTCAGCCTTCCTACCTTTCTTCATTAGCATGGGTAGGCAGAAGCTTCTCTGACAAAACTGCCAACAAGTCCTAAAGTTGTTTTTGTTGATAAAACCCTGTCACAAAACAGGTAACTCACTTGTCATGGGACATAAATCAAGCATCATACAGCACTAATTTTCCCTTGCTGCTGACCTCTGCCACATGTACCTTTAGAGGTCTGTTGTGTTACTCTATTACCCCTTTTTCTCAAGGTGAAGATCTTCATGTCAAGAATGTTTATTATGAAATAAAAAATTTAGGAAAGCCAGAAATCTCTATCCCAGACTGGCTTTTTCATAATTTCATAAAGTAGGTAGCAAGAATGTACAGAATGCAATTCATTTTTTCATAAAGCTTTGTGTTCAGTGGGGAGCTGACATCAGCAGCCAAATTGACTGAGGAAAAATGAGTTACAAGAAATTGAAGCTGAGGAATACAGACTGTGTGCTGAATGCTATGAAAGATTCTCTGCTTACAAAGTGGTTCTCTTGTGCTTTTCAGTGGAGAAATGAACAGTGCACGTTATAGAGAAACACATGGGAATAAGCAGAGAAAAGTTTTGCATGAATTCTTGGATGAAAACAAAAGTCATTAAGCACCTGGAGGCATATACTGACAAAGAAATACCAAAACAAATATGGCTTGGTGGTTTGTTGGAAATGAACAATATAGTCATTTCACTACATTGAAACAGCATCTACAATAAAAGGAGAAGTTGCATTTATTTGGAAAGGGTGCATGCAAGGTAAATAGGGAGCTTAGAGTGAGTGCAGAATGGACTTGACCTTGCAGAGGTATAGGGAAGGAGGGATGACCAGCTGGTAGGAGACAGTCTCCAAAGAATCTGATTTTCTGCTCAGACTTCATTGCAGCCTTGCAGCCAGTGCCTGTCAGACTGAGTGACTGCTCAGCCCATGGAGACAGCAGAGCCAGGCTGCAGCAGAGACTTGTTAAACCCTGAGCTCCCAGCTGTGCCTGCAAGAGTCACTGCCCTGCAGCTTGTGGGAACTCGGAAGGATGTCGTGAGAACCAGGAGTGCAACAAGTGTGGCTTTCCCTCAGAGCATGGTTTGGGCTGCTGTTGGCTCAGGACATGGGCTGGATGGGTCCACGCTCTGGCACTGCTGAGTTTATGCCAGGGAAAGGACAGCTTTCCTGCACGCCCAGGTGTGGGGCACTGTAGTGCTTCAAACAGTATTTCCTTCAACATCCTGCCTGCCAGGTCTGTTTGATGCCTCCTAATAGAGGAGAGGGATCAGTAACTCCCTATTAATTTTTTCCCCTCTTGCCACACTTTCCCTCTAACCTTTCTTTAGAATGAAGTTTCCATGCTATTTGTCTATCTCAGACCAGTCTACTCATTCTTTATTTATCACCTGAAGCGAGGCTGTATTTTAGGATATGAATTCTGAACAGCTTTTGTCTGAGAATTTTGTACACTCTAAAACAGTAGTGCAGGGACTGCCACTCCTGCCTTTGTGCTTCATAATAGTGCAAGACCCTCCTGAGTGAAAGCAGGGCACAGCCCCCCAAAGCCTGGCCCTCCTGCTCCTGGCTGGTCTCGAGGGTGCTCATGCTGAGATGCCTGAAGGTGCCACAGCAGTGACCACTGGCACTGGGCACTGCTTGTCTGAAGGATCTTAACGTTGTTTGAAAGGAGGATTGATTTAATTACTTATACTAAAGGCTGGATTGTGGTTGAGATGCTTGAAAGAATAAAAACTAGCTGGGCTAGTATGGAAACTGTTGGGAAGAGAAGGCTGAACTCAAATCAGGAAACAACCAAACACATGGAGGAGAAGGATTGGGAACAAAGGAAATCAAGACAGGTCGAGCAAAGTGCTGTGAGTCTGAGAAGGTGAGGAATGTTTGGTGATAAGGCCTGAGATTGCTGTCAGTGAGTCTGGGGCACAGGGTGGGCTGTGGGGATGTGACAGGAGAGCTGGGACATTGGGGTTGGGCAGGGTTTGTGGCCAGGACAGAGTGATGCAGGTAAAGATGGAGCCAAGGAGTCTCTTCCCATCAGAAATCACATGTGTCTTCCAGAACCTTCCTGCTTTGTCACATTGCACTTGGGAAACCCAACAACAATTTGTGTGTCTGTCCCTGTGCACTAGTGACTGTCTAGGCAGAGATTAACTGTTAAACTCTACACAGAGATTTCCTGCTTTCTCTGCTGCTGTTCCAGTTTTAGACAGCACTGCAGAGGTCTAGGTCTCATACTTTTGTTACACCTAAGTTTCCTTGTGGTAGAATTAGTTGTTTTGGCTTTTGGTTATTAATTAAATATTAAATTATATTTTAATTAAATATATTATTTTTAAAAAATCAGAAAATTACAAAATTAACATTTTTAGCTGCAGTCTTCATTTGGATCTTTTGTATACATTTGTTGTGGTATTCACTCTAACAACAGCACAGTCTCACGTTGCTGTTAAAAGCCTGGATTGATTCCTTGCTGTCTAGGGATGTATCATGGATGTATAGTGAGGGAACCTGTGCATATAGGGTCTGTTTACTTGTTGCAGAAACAGGAAAATTGTAAAATGGGGACTGTGGGGAAGATGATCTCATGAATGCTGTTCAGAGAACTGTGTTGTCTCTTCTTGCCAGGGGTTTTATTAATTGATTCTGGGCAAGGGACTTGCCCAGATTTTCCTGGGTGGTCACTAGTGATGTAATCCTCGGGCTGTGGCTGACTCAGCTGAGACATTCACCAGTGCTGAGGACTCACAGCTGCAGCAGGAGTCAATAGGAGCTGTGCTGTGAACACATTGTGCTGTGCAACGCTAATTACTCTGGAAAGCCAAGTCTCAATTTGTAAGTCTGCAGACTTACAAATCAAACTCCACAATCTACAGGATATCCTTAGACCTTGAAAGTGATCTTAGATCAAACTTGGGCTTTCTCATATCAAATTTGCTTTATTACTGTTACTTAACCTGTACCATGATCTCTGTCTGGTGAGATTAAGAGAAATATAATTATATAAGGCAAGGGTAATGCTGGGTAGGATGTGTCTGAATCACACACGAGGACTGTTTGGTTAAGTGCTGATGTAATTGCTCCAGACAGAGTAAAGAGGCTGTCAGTCCCTCAAGGAAAAGTGCTGCTTAGGCACCGTATCTGGTGAGAGAACAACCACAGCTCCATCTGACAGCTGAGCAGAGTAAACCAGGATGGCAGCCTTCCCCCCAGCACCTAGGTTTGGCTTAAGGTCAGTTGTAGTCACTTGTTCTGCGTTGGTTTAGTTTATCCTTCTCGCTCCTGGTAGCTGAATTGGTGACTGATATTTTTGTGGGTGTGAGCAGTGCGTGGTTTTGGTGTGTAACTCCTACTCTTGGGAAGAAATCTGGGGTTTGAGCACACAGGAAGGATCTGATGTGCTTAACTCTTGGTTTCCTAATGGTTCTGGCAAAATGAACACAAACCTAATTGTCAGCAAGGCAATCACTTTGAAATGTGATGTTCTACTTGTTCTAACTGTAATGAATGCTTTCCTGACAAATTTAATAGAGAATTGCTGTCATGAGGGTACCACTGTGCTGGGCAGTGTTTCAGACAGACCTGCAGATAGACAGGTTTGCTCTGATTGTTGTTTCCAAGATTGTCTCAGGAAGAAATTCCCTTCTCTGTTCTTTAATAGGAGTGTGTAGTTCAGGAGAGCCAGGAATCTTTATGAAGCTTTTGTGATTTGAGGAAGGCGATGAACAATTTCTGGGTATTTAAATTATTGGTACATTCAAAGTGAATTTTCCACCAATTAAAATAAAATCAGAAAAGCTATTATGAAAAGGTTGAGCACTGGTAACTATTTATTATAGTAAGATTATTTCTTTTTATATAAAATTAACTGCTCCACAACATTTTCATGTTTATTAACAACCAACTGTGAAGTTCTCAGCTTCTTAAAGGCAGGATTTTTTTTTTTTTACCAGGAATATAAGTGTGTAGAAACCGTAAACTTCGTGGATTAAGGAATGACAGTTTTGCATTTAACACTTTTCTTCCTCCTAAAAGAAAATTATAATAATTTTCCCAGGCTTCCAGTAAATACTGCAGCTGAAGCCAGCACAGTATTTTTGAACACTGTAGTAAATGTTCCATAATTGCCTCTGGTGGCAAGTTCTCTGGCTGGGGAATCAGGTTGGCTCCTGTAGTTGAATCATATAATATGATTTTCATTCACTGCTGTAAATTGGCTCTGGACAGCTTCACATGTCAAACTTGACTACTATTTTCTGGATCTCACCAGGCAAACTGTGTCACTCACTCCTTGCATTCAAGAGAGGTTTCTGTTGTCGGGCCAAGAAATATGTAGGAAATATTCTGTGAGATCAAGACACAAAAATAATAAAGAAATAACAAAATATTTTAGATTGAGAGTCAGTGGAGAAACAAATATACGAAAAATGATAAGAATAAAGGTATATTTTGTGCTGAGAATGATTAAGGAAAACAGAAACCTGTGTTTTAGAAGCAAGCAGTAACAGCAGGGAGTTTCTGCTGCAAGATCAAGGCAGGACTTATTTCTTACATCTTTTCTTTCATTTCTAAAATTAAGTGTATCTAATGTCATCTGTAGAGGTAAGATGTTTTTATTTTGATAAATCCAGATTTCATACACATGATAATGTCCCTTTTGGCTGTATCATTTTTTACCCTCTTCACTACTCTTTATAATTGTGAGATTTCTTCTAAAAAAGGTTATGTACAGGTTAATTTACTCAGCCAAGCTGTGTAGGAGTAAACTTACAAGGTTTGTAGGTTTGAGCTTGTCTTGGTTTTTTGGTTTGGGTTTATTTTTGGGTATTTATCTTTTGTGTATGTGTGTTCTCTTTTCGCCAGAGGCATCACTTCAGTCCAACAGGAACATAAATTAATAATTATTAATAAAAATGAACGGTATAACCAAAAAGGCACATATCTTTTATCTAATACAAATTTCACTGCAAAGCTCCTGTGTTCCTAAGCAAAACAAGGAGATTGTAATGTATAATGAGTATATACATCCTTAAAGCCAATTATGAAGGGGAGAAGCAATCACAGAAAATAAAATAGGGAGCATAAAATCTTAATTTTGACATAAAATATAGTAATCAGATTTTTTTTCCTGGATGAAACACTAATTGTCTTTTGGCTTACATGTGTTCTCCTGTTTATTTTGCTTAAAAAATTAGGAAAAGAGGGAAGTATTTGAGGAAAGTTTATAGTCAAATGCCATAATCCGTTTTGTTGACAAAGTATTACAGGTGGCAGAACTTCAACTACCGGAAAGCTATTTAATTTTTCTACTAATTTCTGGTGTTCTGCCTTTTTTTTGTCAGTATTTGTAAATGTGTAATAAAAATAGATGTCACAGAATGTATGGAGCTCTTAAAAGTAAGTTAGATTAGAGATTAAAGAATTACTTTTTTTTCTTTTCTCTCAGTTAACTTTCTTCCATTTCCAGCAAGTCTAAAAGTATATTTTTGTGCTACAACTTGACAAATATCTTGCAAACCAAGTTGAAATCCTCAAATCCCTGAGCTAGGGGATAGCATTGTGACAAAATTTGGAGAGCAGTCTGGGCTGGAATTTTCTTGAAGTAACTGGAAGCCAGTAGAGGGTGGTTGGGACTGACCTACTCAAGCACTAATGAAATAATAATGGGATGTGTTACGGGGTTAGTCTTTCTGGGACCTCACAGAGCAAAAACTTGTTCTCAGGAACGCAAACATTCTGAGTCTGGTCTGTTAAAAATCATTCCTGCTGCTTTACATTCAAGAAATGTAGCCATAGGTGAGTGATTGCTTTCCCATAGGCCCTGTAGAAACCATCTTTCTCCCAGATATGACTTAAAGCTTCAGGAAAAAAAAAAAAAAAAAGAAAAACCCCCAAACCAAAACAACCCCCTCAAAAAAAATCCAATTTAAAAAAAAATAACAACAGAGTGCTCAGCAAAGGTCTAAGGTTGAGTCAGGCTCAGAGCAGATGCTCTGCTGTTGAACACAAGAACCTCATCTCTGTGGGATGGTCTCTTTGGAGCCTTCTGAACTGGAATCTCTAGGTCTGAACTGGAACAATGGGGTGTCACAAAAATCCGGGAGTGAGATCCCTGTCGCTGCTGTTTGCTAGACCACAACATCTTGGAAACACTCAAACACACACACACATGAACTGGTGTGTGCTGGTTGAATGAGGTGTGTAACTGGGCTGCATTTCAGCAGCAGGGAGCTGGAAATTCCCAAATTTCTCCAACCTAAGGACTCTGTGTCTTGGATTTGTGTTCACAGCCTGTATACAGGTAAAATTCTTCCTGTAAACCCTGATCCCAAGTCCAGTGACCCAACAAAGTCTGCTGAGATGGGAACAGGGAGGCATTATTTTGTATTCTACCCCAAAACAGCTTCTGTTAAACCTTTAAGATCCTCACTGGTGGTGGCTCTGGGGAGCTCAGCTGGAGTGCCTGGTTTTACAGCTGGGCACAACCCAGAGCAGTTCCTGCAGTGGTGGCATTGCAGTGGCAGGTGCTGGGTGAGGCCCTGCACCCTCACTCCAGGGATGAAGCAAGGAAAATACATGAATGAGTCTGGCAGGGGGTATAACAACGAGAGGTTGTGAGGAGGACCAAAAATTCCTACCGGGAATGTGGAGTGTCACAGTGGTAGATGGAGAAACCTTGAGGTTTGGCAGTGTAATGCTGCATTCTGGTGTTTATGTGGTTAGAGGTACATTGCTGTGGTGTCAAAAAGTGTTTTGCAAAATACCAGTCTAAGGATTTCTCTGATGTCTTCCTGCTTGTCTGTACTGCACTTAATGCAAGATCAACGTGCTACAACAGAGCTGATGGATTCATAATGCAGCTGCCATTGCAAATTCAGCATTTACCAGCTGATACCTGACCAAATGCTCAGTTACACAATTGTGACAGCCGAAACTAGATTCACTGGGGCATGTTAGAAGATCCAATATCACTAGCACTACTTTCAGATGAGCAGGGAACATATCAAAACATCTGGTTTCATTCTGAAAGATGTCTTCTGGTGAGCAGAATTATCTGTGTAAGTTCCTGGGTAGATTTAGTTGACAACTCAGTTCATTGTTGGTAAGATTTTGTCTGTTGAATGTCTGCCCTCAGGTGAGTTGCTAATAAGCAGCCCTGTCTAAAACTATAGCAGGAGCTTGACAGCCAGACTCTGAAAATCAGCACCAAACAGAATATGAAGGGAAATTCTAGTTGTCACCTTGTATTACTATAGGTGGATGGTTTAATGGCTCTCAGCTCTTCAGTTCCTAAGGCAGCCTCAATGAGAGGGATCTATAATGCAAATTATTAATTTTATTTGGAAGTCATTCAGGTGCTGTGATGAAAGGCAGCACTATAAAAGTCTTGGAGGACCATATGTGTTTAGAGGTTTTACAGTGGTGGTAGAGTCTCTGGCTGGGGCAGAAGCTGAAGGCTTTAACTCTGTTGAAACAAGCAGTAAGCACAGACATTTAAAATTCTGAATGCCCTGCCATCCTAAAGCTCTTCATTTTCTACCTTAGAACTGAGGGGTAAGAGACACAAAAGGCTGTTCCTTGGGATGTAGGTCCATAAACACTTTCTGAAGCAGCAGGACTGCAGGGGTTTTTGCCTTGCAGAGCAGTGCCCTGTTCTGGGGTTTGAGGAGTGACAACTGTGGCTTCTGCATGTTTTGCTGCTGAATGAGCCACAGGTTCTGACTGTAACTGCAGGGCAGGATTCCTTCCTTCTTTTCCAGAAAGGGTGTCTCTGATCCAGGGCTGTCTTTGGGTAAATACTTCAGTGCAGCTGGCCAAACCTGTTGTGCATGGTAGGAATAAAGCTTGTCTTTCAAAGGAAGAGGCAAAGAAAGGCATCAGGGCAGGGACCAGATCTAGCTCATATTTGTAGTAAGAAGATCAGATTTTAAGTGTGACTTATTCATCTTAAATACTGAAAATACATCTGTGGGCTTTCCTTCATCAGAGTCAAAAATATATGATGATAAGATACAAAGCACAAAATATGAGATAAAGGTGAAATAATGGTCCAAGCAGGTTTTTTAATCCAGTTGTTTTCAGTCCTTGACAAGGAGGAAAAGTCTCTCGTGACTGTTAAGTGCTCTAGAAATTTCCTCCTTCCTGATACAGACGTTTCTCCCCAGCCCTGGGCTCTGTCACTGTGGTGGATGCACACGCTCCTCGTTTCCCTCAAACAGTCCCTGCAAATCCCTGCTTATAGGGCAGGGGAAAATAAGAGGGAAGGGAGGGTTTTGCCCTTCCCAACAACCTCCATGCAGGTTGTGTGTGTCCTGCCAGGCCAGGAGTGTGCTACAGGTTCCTGCTGCACACTCCCCTGATTCTCTCAGAGATTGCTTTGGTTCTTGGCTGCCTGAGCAATGCAAGCCCCAAAGAGCCCCATCCCTGGGAGCAGTCTGGCTCATCCACTCGTTTTCTGTCTCCCAGCAGGGAAGTCGGTGGCTGCCCAATGCAGGGGGACGTTTGTGACACATCTCAGGCAGGAGCTTGGTGGCACCGCTAATAGAGCGTGGCTGTCTCATTTGTAGGCTCTATTCATCTGACAGCTGAGAATTATCAGTACTGATGCTTCACTCCCTCTCTCTTTTTCTCCAAGGTAGTGATTTGTCTGTGTTATGGGTAGGTAAGCTTGACAAAACATTACACATTAGCAGCTGAGACGGTGTTTGAAATGGGAAAATTGCTGGCAAACCGCTCCATTAGAGACCCAAATAACAAATTCTTTCTTTCCCTCAAAGAAAGGGAGATAGTTAAGGCCCAAATTAATACGTCTGTCTCCCCCACTCTGCAGGGGGAATCACTCTTCAAGACAAATGGCTTCGTCACTCCTGAGTGTGAGCTGGCTCTGCTCAGCCCCCGTTAAGCACAGTTTTTTTATCCTTTGTGTTTTATCCGTCCTGGGCTGAGCAGTTACAGGCACCACGTGAGGAGGTGATGAAAAGATTTGCACCTCAGTGAACTCTGAGATGGATTAGCATGGGAATTCGAGTGCCTATTCTTTACTCTGGGATAGTTTTTCATCTTTAACTGCATGGTTTCCCCCTGTTTGTTTTGGATTTTTTTTTTCTTTGATATGTTTACTTTTTGCTGTCATTGCTGCAAAGTCATTTAAAGAGAGTGGGAAAAGGGAGGACTTTACCCTGTCTAACATCATGTTGTTACAAGAAAAATCTATCTGAATCCGTTGAGCCCTCATACTTTCCAATCTCTTGATGATATATTGGAGAATAGAAAGGAAATTGTTCTTGTCCTTTGATGTTGTTGTCAAAGACACTAAAATAAAGCTTGGAGAGGCAGACAGAGCGTTGCTGGGTGTCAGAAGGGGGGAGACACGCTTCAATTCATCTCAGCACTCAGCTGGCAGCAGGAGACATGGCACAGGGAAACTGGGAACTGAACGGAGGAACAAAAGCTGCTGGGAGTTTGAACGGGGCCAATTTATTGTGTCAGTGTCGTGAATTCTACTTGTCGAGTCTTGTGAGCAGATCTGAGTAGGAAATACCAGAGGAGAATCGAGGGAAATTTTCTTGAGTTGTAAGAAATGTTAAATGCAGGGATTAGTGGTTTAAATTATGAAAATTTACACTTTTAGGGCTGTGTGTCTTGTACACGTTTCTCAAATGTGTTGTAAAATTATTTTATGGTATAGTCTGATAATACTGCCCAAAAATGAACTCTCTGATGCTGCTTTGCACTAGCACAGATGGTTTTATAGTGTATGACATCACTCCATAGTATGCAGGGATGGACCATGAAAAGCACAGTTTTCCAAAGGTCATGTTCTAGGTAAACCAGGTAATTTTCTCTTGAAATAAAATGTGGTGGTAAAATTTAGATTAGCTGTTCAATTTTTGGAGGAAAAAATGCCAACATAGGTAAGGACTGTGTTTTTCACTTTATTTCAAAGAGTGCACCTCTAACAGCAGTTTCCCATTATGTCATGAACAACACTGTTTTACAATTAAGCCTTCATCACCCTGAAATTGCCAACACCCCTTCTGGCAGAACCTAGTGTTTCTTGAGATTTTTAATCCTCTGCTGTCCTTGACATGTCATTTACGAGCTCAGATGAGGTGAAAGCACAAACTATTAATCCAAACAATGTGTTTTCTGCTATTTTAGTTGTGTAAGTGCATTGTGTTTTTCAGGCTATGCCTGCCAATCTGTAATTAAAACACGTGCTTGTTTAATGCAGCGTATTTAATGCAGCACAAGCACTTATTTAATGCTCCAGGATTGGCTCTGTTTCGTGCCCAAGTTGGAGCCCACCAGCAAACACACCCTGATGAGAGCCCGTGGTGCTGCCTGTGCTTCCCTGGTAGCATCTGCAAGATGTAGTGCACTGAGCAGGATGGCTGCTGTGTAATCTTTAGTCCTTCATTTACAGAGAGCTTCAAAAATGTAAGGTCTGAGGTGAAACTACAGCAGCAGATGACACCAGCCCTGTCCATCTATTTCTGTGCAGGCCATCTGCTGTAAATCCTGTAGGAATGGGTGAAGAGTTCAGCAGTAGTTTCAGAAGGCAGCTCTCTCGAAGAACTCCTGTTTCTGTCTTCCTCTCCACCTTTTCTGGACATTTCTGTGTTTTTTTTTTTTTTTTTTAATTGCTTGGGACATGTGGCTATTCCAGTTTTGTATTTTTTTCACCCTACGAGAGGAAAATTCTGAGTGTATTTCCACTCTTAAATCACTAAAATTTCCTTGGAATTTTAAGTGATTATAAAAAAGGACATGTCCCCCCCCTGCCCCCCATCTTTTCATTTGAGTTTCCCTGCAAGGACTGCCGTGCCTGTGTGCAGGACGTGTGATCCCCCAGTTTCCATCCCCAGGGCCAGGGAATTGGGCAGGCACGGCCCTCTTTTGTTCCTCGAAGTGTCTGCACAGAAATACTTGGGAGGAGTGAAACACCCAACTGGCAGGCTGACAAAAAGCCTTTATGGGAAGAGTATGTGTACTGCTAATTCTGGTGACAAACACCCAACAATAGTGGTGTGCTGGAGCTTGCAGCAATTTGCATTTCACTGTGGACTTGCCAGAAATGAAGCGTGTTATATTTAGACCAACTGGAAGGGAAATCTCAGACACTAATTCAAATCACAAAACAAGGAGTAGAATTAACTCTGATCACAACCTTTAAGATAGACTGCTACAGAAATAAAAGAGGGCATGCACGCTGGCTGTACAAGTTGACTGTGCAAATATCACAATATTTGAGACTTAAATAGCTTCTTAGAGTACAACTGTGCTGGCACATCATCTTATTTTCAAGGGGATTTTTTCTCTTGTCTGTGGATCACCAGAAGGATACCCTGTGCAATAGAGAGCTGATGGGCCTTACACATTTTCTCTGCATTATTCCCAAACCTTGATTTATTTCTCCCTTCTCCCATTTCATTTTATCTCCATTCCTGGTTCTAAAATTTTTTTCTCCCCTCTGCAATGCTGCAGCAGCTCCAAATGACTAGAGTGCTTCATTCCATCATTGCAGTATGTTTTTGTATTTCAATTCCATTTCCAACCGCAGATTTTTTACTATTTAAACTCTTTCTTTTTTATGGCACTTGGGGGAAAAAATACACAACATTTGAATAATAAGTAAGAGCAAGGAAAAATCACATTTTACTCTCAGTTCCAACTCTGTAGAATTTTAGCTGTTGTGGTCATTGAAATTTATTTTATGGGAATCTGCTTTTACATTTCTAATTGAGATGAACACTTAGAGTTCATCTGAGGAGAAGTTATTCCTTTTAGCAGGAATTTGGGGAACTTGCTGACAATTGAAAGTACTTCTGGGAAGGAAGAGAAATTAATCTTAGTGGTTACTGTATGTGGTATCTTAAAGCTGCTTGCGTTTTATGTTAGTGAGACATGCATTTATGATACTTCATAAAGAATACCTCTTTCAACCCAAATCTTAGAAATAAAAACAGCAGCATTTTCATGTACTCCAAACCATATTTTAGAAAACCTTCAGCATTTGGTAGTTAAAATAGGAAGATACTGTTCTTTTTTGTACTGCTTTAACATAAAGTTTCTCCCCCTTTCCTCTTAAAAATCTGGATTCATCTTGCAGTGAATCCACTTTGTTTTTTAGCATGTTCCCACAGATTCTTGCTCCTTGAATTGTTCTGATAGTATTATTAATCTGCTTATTAAGCTGTCACAACATAGCCTAGCTTTTAGTTCAGGTGGCTACGTTCTGTTTACAACACCTAGTCAAGGAAAGCATCTGCATTTTTTTTTCTACCTTAACTTTAAAGTATACACACTGTTATTTATTAATTCCACGAGACTTAAAGGTGCAGTTTCTCTAACCTGAGGCTTTTTTCCTGTACCAATTTAGTGTAATCAAAGAGATTGTTTTATTTTCTAAGTTATTTTCTCAGCGTTTTCTCCGTTTAGTGGATTTCAAAAGAAAAAATGTGTCTTACATAAACATAAATTTGTCTTTATATTTATACAAAATTTGCTGTCATGTTTAATGTGATTCCCATCCTGTAGCTGTGTAGTTAACATGTATATTGCTTTGTTTGTTTTCAGACGTTTGGAACAAAACCTCATCAAAATCATTCCCCCTGGAGCTTTCACCCAGTACAAGAAGCTTAAGAGAATGTAAGTTTTAATAAGACCAACATGCAAGGGCAATCATGAAACTTCCAGCTTCAAGTTCAGTGTCTTTATTTCAGAAACATATTGGCAATTCTGTGTTGAAATCACTGGGGATTGCACAAATAATCTCTTCAAAGTGTAAGCAACAATGGAATTCGGTTCAGGATGCCTAACAGTGCATGAAATCCTTAATAATGCTTAATTTCACTTCCTATTATAAACGATGTGATCTAATTAGTTGTTAGTCTGTTCAAACTTCAAATCTGCTTCCTCAGAAAAGATTTGAAGTCCCGGTTTTTTTCTCTCTTTTGTTCTGGTGTCTGTTTGCAGCAGTTCAGTGAAGTTGACCCCACTTAGAGCAGGAGTGAGGATTTTTTTTGTAGTGCCTTCAGTGGCCTGATGTTGAAATGGTTTGACTGTTTACAAGGAAACAAAGAAATCTGCTGGGGAGCTTGTTTTCCCTGTTGCTTAATCACCAGTTGATACCCAGACAATTATTTTTGTATTAGCTCTTGTGTTTTCTTTTTGGATTAAAAAAAAAATAAATAACCCTGATGTGTAGCAGCTCTGTCCTGCAGATAACCCAGGCATTCCCCCAGCTGGGTTTTTTTTTCATTTTTAAGTGATATATATAAGAGATGATGTGACAGTAGCACCATGACACAAATAATGGTAAAGCAAGTTACTCCTGGTTCATCACAATATCAAGAGGTTTATGGTACCACTGGACCAGTAACTTCCAGGAGTCATCCTGGCTTTGTAGCTCAGTGCTAACTCTGCTGAAAAGGTGCTTTTGCAGTTCGTTTCTGATGTGAACAACACTGGGATTAAGACAGTGTGAGCTCATTTCATGGAAGACACTGGATGAGCAGATAGCTAATGCTTCTGGAAACTGAAATGAGCTCCTGCCCTACCACTGATGTAAGGGTAAAATGACTGCATTTTCCAGTCCAAACTCACCAAGTTCCTAGAGCTGAAGAGCTGTAAATATGGATCTTAATATTTAACAGGTCTAATCATCAATCTTAGAGGGTCTCCATTCTTCTGTCTCACTTTCAATATAGCTGTATGTATTTTTAAAGAAGTCCTGTATTGGATAGTGAGGTGGTAATTTCAGTGAAAAATGATGAATCCCTTACCAGTGACCTAACTTGTAATTTTTTCATTATTAAAATCACTACATAGTTCTTTCTGAGGTGTGACTAACTTTAGGTTTTGGCAGTGTTTTACTGTCCTTTCATTTGTCTTGATTGGTGAACTCTAGTTTTAAGGGAGTTGACCAGAAAAATGTTCTTTCATGTTACTACTCAATCCAATGCAGCACTTACTGTGTGAAATGATTAATGTTAGAATTTCACAGCAGAATTCCATTAGCAAGTTGTGTTAACAGCTTTCTGGAGAATAATTGGCATACTCATTGAGATCTGAACTCATAATTAAATAATAAGTTATTGTGCCAGATGATCTGTGTCAAAGCTGAGTTAATGGAAGAGCATTTTGTGGAAGAACTTGGGAGAGGTGGTTGGGCTGCAGAATGTCCCATAACATACATGATGTTTTGCCATTTGGTTATTGACCTGTCTCCTTTAAGTTTAAGTTTTGTTCCTGCTGGATGGTGAGGTTATAAATTGAGCAACAGTTCAGTTACACATAGTTTAACTGAGGACATTTGTTTCAGTATTTGAAGAGATTATTGACATTGTCTTTTCAGTGTGCAAGATTCCCAGTACTGTCAACACAAAAATATACTTTAGTCAAAAGACTGTCTCTTCAAACAAAAGAATCATCCATTTTTTTCCATGAGAGGAAGGACATGTTCGATATCACTGAGCCTTTCTTCCTTCCTGTCACTTTGATTTCAATGAGCAGTGCAATAGCATGAAGATTATCAATTTAGTTAATTGATACTCTGCTCAGGGCACAGATGAAGAACATTATTATAATTGTTGTTATTATTACTATTAACCATTATAATATTTTTATCTACTTCAGAGGAATATTAGCATACCACTGTAAATTTTATTTTTCTCCTAGTGAATAAATACAAGAATGTTATGGGTAACAGCCTTCTCACTTGCAGTACTCTGGATTTTGATTGTTTACTGAGTATTTCCTGCAAGATTAGACAATTTCCGTTTCTTAGCTAATTGGATAACTGAGATTAATTTTTAAGTAAGAGCCAGTTGTCCAAGATAATCTTGATAGGACTTGATATTAATAGGTCAAGATGATAGCAGAGGATGGATGTTAATTCAAGTGTTATACTTGCATGTAGCTGAAGTTTGCCCTTTAGAATGTCTCTTCAACAACTTCTAGGATGGGAGAGCTACTTTGGTGATCCAATTTTAGTTAAGGAGCTGGAATATTTTGTGCCTTGACCTTAATCATAATTGCCCACATCTCCTCACACAATTAATGACATGAAGCTAAATGTATCTGTCTCTTCTGAGAAGGAAGATTTGACACTTGAAGGATCCAAATATGCACTTGAATGATATAATCTGGGGTGATGGTTTCCCTGATTTTGGGGTGGGTATAACCCCAGCTCTGTGCTCAATGATTCAAGGGCTTTAGAAGAGGTTTCAGGGGCTTGAAGGAGACACATCCCATGTCCAGGGGTAGAAGTTGTCATGATTGCATGAACTATCCAAGCCCAGACAAGCCATTTTGAATTAATTCACAGAGCAGTTGTGCTTGTACCCATAGTTCTGTAACTTTTAACTAACAAGTTTGTAGCAAGTTTGTAGAGCAAGACTAAGAGCCAAGTACATAGAACCACTTTGAAAGATGTTGTACCTCTCTGATGCTTGTAGTGACATTCCATGTTGTCAGATTAATTTTACCACATATTAGCAGAAAAACACATTGAGATTTCACAGGCTTCCCAGTAGCTCTGTGGAGTTGCTACTTTTGTTAAGCAGCTTCTAAAAACTAAACCATATATGACATGGAGTTTGCTGAGTACTCTTGTCAAATGAGAACAGTCCATTTTACATGTGAGAGATAATCAAGTAATCTGTTTCTAATAATGTTACTCAACAAAGAGCACATTCATCCAATGCTATTAATAATTTTGCATATGGCTGCATCTAAAAATAAATCTGTTTTGTTTCAAAACCTTTTACAGTAAAGACATTTAAGCCCTACGGTTGCACAGTGACTTGCAGGGTATCCTTGCTCCCCTGGTGCAAAGTCAAACCCAATTTATGTCCCTAACTGGTAACTGAGCACAGCCACCCTCCAAGGTCTGTTCAATAACCTTTGGAAAGATTTCTGCTGTGCTGCCAGAGGTGCAGGGAGACAAGTATGAGGTGACTCATGTATTCCCTGCCTGAGTGGAATCCTGGTAATTTTATTACATTTCCAGTTGAAGAGCCACACTTCCCCTGAGGGATTCAGAGATACCCTAAACTATGAAAATGAGCCTTATGTCATCTAAATTGTCTTTTACAAAAACCTGCGTCTCTTTGTCTTGATGTAAATCAAGCACAGAATAGGACAATCTTACCCAAGCAGGCCAAAGGAAGGGAAGAAAAATACAAGGACATAATTGAATCCCTTTCCCTCAGTCAAGTCAGATGGAGCGTCCTTATCCAACAGCAGAGGAACTTGGGCTCTAATGGAAAGGAAATAATGTGTCTAATTATCTTCTAATGCTGATTGTAGTGCATCTGCATGAAGTGAGTGAGTGTCATCACCCAGCATGGCACTTCTGCACGTTCAGGCACCATTAGTTATACACTCATTAGTGTCCGGACATGGGGAGAGAGGAAGGATGGAGATGTGGAAATGCAGCAAATCAATAAAATAGTGCCGAAATCCTTGTTTCAAAAATCAGATGCCCCTTTCAGATGCTTGTCGCTGTTCAGCAGACCCGTCTTTTCATGTGATTTTAATGGATTTTAATGCGTTGCTTGATAAATAGATAGAACTGATCCACATCAGATTTCTACTTGCTAGATAAAAAGCAGAAGTCAGCCTAAACAAGTTGCACAAAAACCTGTATAGAAGTAAATATTCCTACTTTCACTGTGACAAATTTGGCTGGTGTAAGTCAAGCTGAAGAACCAGAAACCTTCCATGAACCCTGTCCTGGCAGGCAGGATGTTGTAACAGAAAACAACAGTAGATTGCAGAGCAGATTGGTTTGATGAGCCTTATAAAATAATCAAATCTTATAAGGGAGCCAAAAAAACTCAAAAATCCCACTTTATGTGGCTAGATTTGTGACTGCGTTAAAATTTTAACCAACATAATTTGTGGCTCAAAACATGTATAGAATGGCAAACCTTCTTACTTTCTGCTTATTAAGTTCTCATTCAAGTGATGTTTATTTAGAGTCTACTTAGCATGTGCCCCAGTGGAAATATCAGTGAAGATGTACTTGAAATACTGTATTACTGCAGTTTCAGCTCTCAGTGAAGAGATTTAATGCTAGTGATACAAGCTGATACCAACTGTCAGGGAATGCAGCGAGGGTGGCTGAAAGTTGTCTCTCAGCTAAGCACTTGGTTGAACTGATTGACAGAAAGTTTGGGTGGCAGTGACAGTCACGGTAAGGCTCTGAGCATCTGGGTACCACGTGGAGTAAATTGGGCTCCATCTATAAAGATGCTGTGGCACAGTCTCTATTCATCTTTGTTGGTTATGATTAGAACTGAAGGGTATTTTCCTAACCAGGACCACGCTTCCCTCGCAGATGACAGCAGGCTGTGCTGAATTCCACTCACACCGCAGCTGAAAGGGCGGAATCTTGCTGGGCTCCCTGGCAGGGTCTGCAGCACACTCACTGGGTGTTCCCACAGTGCTGCTGGCCTTCAGAGCTCCACGATTTCCATTCAGGTGCTCAGAGGCTTTCCCCAGTGTCTGAAAACTTCGGGCAGACCTGCCAGCGCTCTGTCAACCCTCTTCTCTCAGCTGCTTCACCAGGTCAAGGTCGTGGTGGAATTCTGCCATTAAAACCCAGGCACCACTGGTCCCGTGCTGAGCTCCTCAGTGGCACTGGGGCCTGCTTTGGGATCAGGGGCTGGGCAGTCTGTGTGATCCTCTGTATTGTTATAAAGTTGGCCTCCCATGCCTGCCTTTAAGCATTCAAACAACCTTTATGCTTTGTCATGGGCTGCTTCTCGTGCTTGAGGGCCACCCCACAGAGTCGCAGCGCGGTCTCCAGCACTAATAGCTCTTAAGATGGTTTTATCAACATCACTGTTGTGCTCCAAAACTCTTCATAAAAACCTTTGTTTTAATGCCCATAAAATGAAAGACCTCATTAACAGGAGAGCTCTGGTTATTGAGGCTGGTGGCTTGTCATACTGACTGATGTTTCCTGATCCTTCCTGGAATTTGCCTATCTGTGCCCTAGCATCACTTCTCTGAGTTAATATGATCTTTTACTTCTGTTTTTATATCTTCCAATAAACTACAGCTAGAATCTTTTCATCAGATTCCTGTTTACAATTGTTTTTTTAATCCTCCCTTCTCTTTGCAGAGACATCAGCAAGAACCAAATAACTGACATTGCGCCCGACGCATTCAAAGGCTTGAAATCTCTCATTTCGTTGTAAGTAGAAAATAGAACTGAATGGGCATTTGGGGAGAGCTTGCATGGAAGAGGAATAAAAATGATAATGTGCTGTCTGGGGGAACATATGTTTCTGTGTGCAATTGCCAGCTTGTGTGAAGCATCTGATCTTTTGTAAATGAAAAATTGGTGATGAAGTTTAGGAGAGACTGTTTACAAGTCTCTAGTAAGCTCTTTTATAGATCCACACCCCCAGGGTTGCTGACTTGTTCAGTTCTTCACAGAAGTGCATTAGTTGATCTTCATGGGCACCTGCAGTCTGGACAATTCACCCCTACTCCTCATGGCCCACAAAAACCTCACCATAGCTCACACATTGTTTGGTGGTGTGGAGGAGTTGGGAAAATACTTCCATACTGAATTTTTCTTCCAGAGTACAGAACTGAGATTACACTCTCTTAAGAGTTTTCTGGTTTATTTCATTTTTTGTCGGGTTTTTTTTGTTTGTTTGTTTGGGGCTTTTTTTTTCAAACTAGTTAGGGAAGAACCTAAGCTTGTAAGAAAATGTTTATATTGCTTAGCTGTAATTAGTAATTTATTAAGCTGGAAGGGGTCTAAAATATGACTTCACACAAAAGATAAAAAGAAGATAGGATCTCTTGACAGCCATTCATTTCTCTTTATAGAGCACAGAAACTGGTTTAGCACCAAGTTGAACTTACTTGCAGCTATATTTCAGCCTAGGTGCTCAGAGCACTATTAAAATAGTGGAGCTTTTAATGGGTAGAAGGAGCAATGCAAGGTCAGAAGCTGCATATGGAGGATAAACTAGAATAGACTGTTAGAAAGAGCCCAGGCTGAGAGAAGAAGGTGAGCACAAATAGAATGATATTTGCTTGTGTTTATCTTAAGGATAGTTTTAAAACAATTATCTCATTAATATTCATATAATACAACTCGATTCTTTAAAGAGTGTAGTTTGTTTCTATAAGCTGCCATAATTTTATTCACTGAATACTGGGTAATTCTGACAAACTGGATAAACTTGTTGACTAGTACTAATATTAGAAGGTTATTAGGTATTAAACTTACATGTTACAGTAAACCTCTGAGCCAGAGTTCAGAAGGATTTGCCCTTTTTTGTGACCTGAATCCAGCTGGGAGAATGCCAGAAATCTATATTAAGTGTTGCTGGTGTTTGTTGAATAGTTTGGGCAGTGTTATTCAACATGGTGTGGAAAGTGGTCAAATCCCTCAATGCTGTCTGGAAACAATTCAGTGAGTGAGTGACATTTACTGAACGCTACAGTTTTGGCTTAGTATGAAACTACTGCTGATGCTGCAGTGCTACAGCTTTCTGGTCTTGGCAAACCTCCTGATTTAGGAGTGAGCTGGACAGGCAAGACATTTCCACTGGGATTGGCCTCCCAGTGCAGAATATATTCAGCTTTAGCTGTAGTTAATTCAGATACCCCCCGGTGGCCTCAGGAGTGGGATGAAACACATCAGAGTGGACAGAGAGGAAATGAGAATGTAAACTGGGCAGGAATTTATAGTGTTTTGACTTTCATACAGAAGCAAGTGAAATGACTGTGTATTCTCTGCCCAGTCACCCCAAATGATATTTTAAGTAAATGATGTTTAAATACATTTATATCCAAGTGGGTAAAATATTGCTTAAGTTAATGCTAAAAGGTTACAGGGGAGGAGAGAGAGGGCAAGGGAGATGAGACACAGCACAGAAAAAGCTGTAGCAAGGGAACTGCCTCTGAGCAGTCTTTCTTTTGCTTGGTGTTGTTCTTTGCCTCAGTTTCCTTCTACCACAGACACACAAAGCTGTTGTAACACACAGTTTCTGTTTGGCAGACTTGTTTCTAGGACAGTATCAGTTCCAGTTTTGGAATTGTCAGCCTCCTCCTCTAGGCTCAGTTGTCCACTATGCTTTTACTTTCTTCTGAAAGGTTTTACTCTTGCTTTTCATTGCAGGTAGGTCTCATATGAATGTTTTCCCTATGGTTGACAGGCAGTGGTTGGTTCCCTCCTCTTTCACAACCTGTCACCCAGACCTTTGGCAGATTCCTCTCTGCTGTCACATCTGTAGTTCTTACAATTTCTGAGCCCTGGATATCTTTATGGAGCAAGGTTATCTACTGGTCTGCAGAACCTGGGTTTCACTGAAGAAACCTTCCCCAGGTTTCTACCTCTGAGAAGCAGAGGATCTTCTTTCCTCTGATCTCTGCCACAGCCACCAGTCCACTCCTGTCAGTCACAGAAAGTGTAAGAGAAGTGTAAGAGAAGATGAATCCTCTGAAGTGCCAGCCCTGCCAATGAAACTGCTGAAGGGGGAAGAACAAGGAGGTGGAAATGAAGTGAGACAGTTGCTTACTGGTGTTTTCCCTCTTCAGCAGCTCACTCTGTCGGGTGCCCCAGGCCCCAGTGACTTTAGCCAGCTGCATGCCCTGAAGGAACACAGTTCTGCATACGGTGCTTCAGCCCAGCTGAGAGCAACTTTTATTGTCCATATACCTCAGTCAGATGTGATTGGT
This sequence comes from Lepidothrix coronata, assembly GCF_001604755.1. Classification (NCBI taxonomy): domain Eukaryota; kingdom Metazoa; phylum Chordata; class Aves; order Passeriformes; family Pipridae; genus Lepidothrix; species Lepidothrix coronata. Next base: position 2,092,006 of record NW_016690301.1, on the reverse strand, counting down.
GCATACATTTTAATGAGGCACCACCGAGGTTTAATCTGTGAGCAGAGCAGCTGGACTTTGCAGCTATCTGAGTTAAAATCAGAGGAAAGGAGGGGGAAATATTAATGCACAAATGAAAGCAAGCAGCTTGGTTTCCATTAAAAATGAAGTACTGCTGTACTGCCTAAAATCCTTGCTCTTTCTCCTCTGTATTATTCCCATTTTCTGCCCCTCCCTTTCCTCCCTGCTTGCTTGCAATTGCAGTGCTCCCTATGGGTCTGAGAGAGTGAGAGTGCTTGTCTGGAAGGCAGCCAACATTGTTAGACTGGCTGGCTAATGGAGCCCTCTGTACAGTGGGTTCTACTCTGCTTTCTTCTGAACTGAACTCAGGTTGGTGTTTCCAGGCAGAACCGTTTCTCAGAGTACTCTGCCTATTGTAGAGATGGTAGAAAAAAATTGGTGTATTACAGTTTTCAGAACACGGGAATGTTTATTACAGAAGCCGTTTCCCCTCAAATGTATAAAACTTAAATCTTGAAAAAGTGCTAAGTGATCCATGTGCTAGCAGGTCATAAGTTTTTACTGTAAATCTATATATTTTCTTTAGCAAGAAATCCACCTATGGGAGTCAAACAGGTCACAAAATCTTTATGCTTCAAAGTAGTCATTTTTACCTTGGGTTTTCTCTGCGTATAGCAGAAGAAAGGTAAGTTTGTTCTTGTGAGGACTCAAGACTTCTCCATTCCCCACACTCAGGAAGAAATAAGTCATTTTTTCTATGCTCATTTTTCAGTGGGATTTCATTCCCTATTCCTGTGACTCTGTGGAACAAGGAATTTCTACTGTTTTTCTTAGAAACATTTGGACATGTACGTAACTTCTTTTTTCCTGGTTGTTACAAGAATAAACAACCAGAATCATTGTTCTTAAAGAACCTTTTTTTTTTTATTATTGTTCGTAGAGTTTTCTGGCTTTTCCTTTTCTCCTTGTTGTGTCACAGGCAGGTCAACCCTGGGTCTGTATGTTCTGAGGATTTAATTCCGTTACAGTGTCTGAAGTTCTCTTTCAATATTTAGGCATTAGGGCTTAGATCCTTAGCCTATTTTTGGTAGGAACCTTCACAGGTTTGATATGAAGGTTCAAACCTGCTTATGGACAAAACTGGGGCTGCAGTAAGATCCATGCTCTGGGTTTGGGAGAACAGAGTTGTGGAGAGCTTGCTGTAAAGCCATGGCAGGGAATGGAGGGTGTTGTGGACCAAGGACTGAGAAAAAGGGCCTTTAGTCTTAAAAATGCCACTGTGGGATTTAGGAGGAAGAAGTTACAGTGCATAATATCAGTGACAGCTGCTGGGCAAATAACTGCTTGTCTCTGGCAAAGTCTCCCCTCTTGAAAAGCTGGAAGTACTTCTTTGTCTTAGAGAGATCATAGTGTGGTGCATGTGGTGAAGGCTGGGAGATGCTGTGATACTGCAGCACTTGGACCATAGGAAATATCCAAGATGAGAAACAAATAATTAGAACTATGTGAATCTAAAAAATCAGTAATGTGGCCATGGCTTTCATGTTGGAGGGTTTAGTCTTGCCATCCAATGCTTCTTTCCATATAAACACGAGAGCAACCAGTACCCTTGCACTGAGAAGTGTGGCAAGATTGGTTGCTTGTAAAAGAATGTGCTATCTGAATTTTTAAGCAAAAGTTTGAGAAATACTGAGTTTGTAGTGCTTGGTGTTTGTGTTCCATGGTGAGCATCACCCTGTGCTGGAGCTGGGTGGGTAATGACTCAGCCCAGAGCACAGGGGCCAAATTAGGAAGAGTTTCACGTTTCAAAATTGCTGCATGCACTTTCTGAAGTAAATTAATTTTTCATTTAATCAGCTCGAAATCTGTCTAATATCAGTGAGAGGATTGTATCAGCATTTGGTTATTGTTAATAGGATCAAAGATGAATGTTATTCTTGGGGTCCGTAAACTTCCCACAAATGTAGGTTTGGAAGGCCATGTCCAGACTGTCTGGGGACATTTTAGGAGATATGACAAAATAGTCTAAGCCTTCAGGGTGTTAAACTGCATGAATAAATTTTAGACCACTGCAGAGGGAGAATTCCTTTGGTTTTGTTCATATACTGAATTAAGCTAGGGAACACTTTAAAAGCTTAGATCAGCCTGGGCACAAAGACAAGAGACAGCTTAGGTTTTGACATAGCAGTCCCATTTAGACCATCATCTCCTGCATGATGATGTATGAGGTGTCATTCATGGTGATTTGAAATCTGCAATAAAACACTGTCTATTGCAATAACTGCCAAACTTATTTTAAGGTAACAAATTGCTTTGGATAGTTTTACTGTGATTTATTTAGCTTAACTTGTTCTGAAGAAATATGAAATAGTGCAGGGGAAAAAAAATTACATGTCTAAGTTTCTTTCAGATATTAGAAATTTATTGCTGTTTTTATCCCTATCAATTCCTCCTCTTTTGAAAACCTGGATTCTTATTGAACCTGTGCCATTGTACATAGCTTGGGAAATATAATTCTTCCTAGCAGGAATTGTTTTCACAGTCTGAAGGAAAGTTAAAAGCATTCTGAGGACTGAAAAAGACATTGCATAAAGTCACAATTTGACACTTCAGTAAGAATGTTTCAGCCAAGCCAAAATAAAGGAACACTTAGCTGGAAACCATATGGTCTAAAGTAAGGGATTCTGTGCTAGGCTTTCATACCCCAAAAATCTCTGTATCACCTTCAAGGGAAAAAAAAAATCTCAGTATTCTGTGATCTGACTTAATGAAGCAGCTAAATTGCAGCTATGTTTGTAAGTAAGGTGGGCTGAGAACTGCAAAATAGAGACAACACAGCAATTATTGTTTCAAAGCCTTGAAGGGGGCACGTTAAACTTCAGTGAGCATGAAAGGGAGGGTACCCCCGTTGGTGAAGTCAGTGCAGATTCCTTCCTTTTAAAATTGTTCAAGGGGTCAGAATGGATAGAGACTGTGAAGAATCACTGAGAATTTTGTTTCCAGACCCTGCTGCTGAAGGTTTGATGCAGGCTTAGTTACCTTCTCATCCAAGAAAACACAGTTGTGGTTATGTGTGCTTCCTTTGTCTGGTGTGTCCCAGGCTTCCAGATGAAGCCATGCAGTGACTATTTCCACCGTTTAATCTTTATTTTTAACTACTTACAACATCCGTTGGATTAATCTGCAAAACCTGAAGTTTAGTAGTAACAATTAATTATTTAACTGGAAATTTAATATCTAATTGTGTCTTGGAATAGATGCATTGTTGGGGGAATATTGAAATACGATGCCAGAACCAGGCTGAAGAAACATAACGCCTCATTATGGCTGTTATATATTTGTATAATTTCTTCTTGCAGATCCATAATAACTCTTTAGGGTGCTTCTTCCAGGGATCTCCTCCAACGCTCACAGTGCTGCCAGGGGGCTGTGCTTTATGTGGTTCCGTATTTGTCAGGCCTGGGGCTCGTTTGGTCTCCTAAAGTTGAGAAGCAAATGAAAAATCAGGAGCGCAGTAAAAGTTTTCGTAATTTTTTGGTGTTCTAATAAAAGTTGTTCTAATTCACTGATTCGCTGTCTATTGGCAGCAATTACTGAGCTAATTTGATTTTTATTATGTATTAACCTTGTTAGTGTATTTTTAATAAGAAAATATTTCGGGTCTAACATTTCAGGTGCTCTGGGATGGGAGAAGGGTCGTGTTCCTGTGCCAAGCCTGCACTTTAGCCAGGCCACCTGCATGTCCTGCAACATGTGTGAGGGCTGCAAGTGAACATACATTTTTAGAACTTGTAATGCCATGGGCAGATCTGCTGTAATTTATCTCTGCTGGTAAACTTGTTGAAGATTTAAATGAAGTTCTTGAGTTGATTTGGCTGTGTTTCCTGTTGTATGGCAGTTTGAAGTTGGTTTTTTTTTTTTTAATTAGGGGTTTTTGTTTGGTTTCTTTTTCCCCCAGAGCTGCAGTTCTGGGAATGTTGAGGTGCTGGCCAGTGTGATGGGCAGCTGGCAGGAGGAGAGGAGAGTGCTGCAGTAATACCCAGCCTGGCAGAACCTGACCAATGTCATGTTCATTGGTATGAGGATGATTTTTCTGTCTTAAACAGAAAAAAAGAAAAAAAACCAAAGAGAACTCTGAGGAAAGCAAGTTTTCTGTGCTTTTTCTTAGAGCAAGTGGCCATAAGGAACTCCAGAAATGGGGTGCAGTGCTTTGGGATCTCCCCACCTCTTTGCCTCTCCCTGCAGTCCTGCCATGGCAGGCAGACGTGGCATTAACTAATTTGGCTCTGGGTAGTGCTGAACATGAATATGAATTAGAGACAAGAATATGAGCTCTCATACTGACTTTTGTTTAGCTGTTAATCTGTTCCAATGTTAATGTGCCACATGCACATAAGCCCAATTAGGTTGGGAAACGCTTATTTTCCTTTTCGCGGCTTCTAAAAATCGAAGCTTTGTTTTTATTTTATAAGCTATTTTAATCTGTTTTATTTTGCTGAAAATAATAAAGGGCATGTACAAACACGTCCAAGGTTTAAAATTCAGTGACACACTGCACTCTGACCTTCTGACTCTTACATTAAAAGTAAATGAAGGAATTGCTCTGAGAGTCTTATTTTGCATTCAGTCGTGCCATGGGTAACAACTGCCCTGGGTGTGAGTGGGGATTTCTTTAAGGGTTTACTTTCCATAAGTGTTTTTACCTCTGCAGCCAAAATAACCCTTAGGCTGGAGTGGGGATGTTTTTACTTTCCATGGGCATTTTGTAAAGTTTATATTCTCAACTCTTTCTTATATGATAGACTATTCTGCATTATTGATCACTATTGATGATCCTGCTATTTCCCAAACTAAGGAAGGTGCTTCTCAAACACCTCAGAGCTCGTAAACTGAACTCGGTATGCAGATGATGCACTTGCTAAAGAAATCATCTTTCAGAAAGGCTGGAAAGTGAAATGAGCGTAAACTGGATTCTGTGGGCATTAAATTAATGTTTTAACCTTTTACAAATATTTTATTTGCAGAGGTTTTGCTTTTGCTTCTTGATACAGGTGCACACATCAGTTAAAAAAGTCTGTGAGTCAGCCACTCACGTGTTGGTTCAGAGCCCAGTGAAATTCAGTGACTTGAATGTTCTCCCATAGTTTGAATCTGCATCTAAATGGTCCTGTTGAACCTCTCAAAGTTCAGCCACCATTTCTCTCTAGCTTTGGGTAGAGTATAAAAGTCTGTGTGACTTGCATGAAATTTTGTTGAAGTAGGAAATTGTGTGTGTCTTCTGAAGCTGAAGTTAAGAAACAATTAGGAAGATTTACAAGCATTCATTACCCACAGAATACAGTCACTGGAACAGCACATTAAAAGCCAACCTCCTGACTCTGCAATAGATAAAGAGAAATCATGTCACATTTGTTTAGAGAAAATATAATGCTGGGTGATCACTGGTTTCTTGGGTAGCACTTCAGTTCCTGCTAGACTGCAAAAGTCATGAAAAATGAAGTTTCAATTTTGGATTTTCATATTTAAGTGGTGTTATTTTATTTAGATTCATTTTATTGAGGCTCAGAAATGAGCTGATCTGGGAAGGCTCCCCCAGGGGTGATAGACTTGCAGTGACTGATGAAGAGTAAACTGAAGTGGTGATGCTCTGGCAGGGCCAGAGGGTATTGGAAGGGGTCTGTCATGCCAGGGAGTTTGTTTTTCAGTATGTCCAACTCTTCATAATATTTCAAATGTTGTAAGACAGGGTAATTGCAGGATTTCAGCCAGCATTCAAGCCTCACATGGCTGTTTGATTCATTGCTAGGATATTGTTCCACATGAAAAAGTTAGGGAATTAACCAGTTTAGTGGCACATAAGCACCAAAGTTTTGGCATGAGCTGGTTTATAACCATTTACCATGTCCTGTGCAGGGCATAGGAATTACATAAATACTGTTTTGCCCAATTTGAAGTCTATTAAAATGTTTAGGTAAGGGAAAATATTTTCAGAGGGACCCTAATCATCTGCCCTTTTCCCAGGACCCACGGAAGCTCCTCACGCACTTTCTGGTTTTGACAAATGTTACCAACTTGCAGTAATGACATGAGTAAATACTTCAGTCATGATTGAAATTCAGGTGTTCTGTCAAACGTGATTTTGTTCTGATCACTGGGTAGCACATCTCAGCATAATGGTGCTTCTGTCCCTTTTCCCCTTTAGTTCAGTTTCCTGAGGATGATATATGTGCATTTTTTCATTAAAAATGAAATATTTTTTAATATGGAAACTGAATCGTGGATACCAGGTCATATATTTATGGTTGAATAAATATATACAGTGACTCTCATTTTTATTATTAAAGCTTTACTGATTTTTATAACTAAGCCATGCCTAAATTATTTTTGAGTTTCTGAAATACATGTCTACTTCCAGTTCAGGATAAATTTCTTTATATTAGCTCGTTGAAATGGTAACAGCAGCTGGTGAAGCCATAATATTTTATCCAATGATGCCTGTGTCACATTTCATGCCAATTACTATATCTTAAGAGACTCAGTTATATGAAATTTTATCTACAACCGGCTTGTGCTCCCTGGCTTTTAAATTCAGTATTGCTGAGCGGAATTCTAGGCTTTTGCATCAGACAATGTGCCTTTCAGTGGTTAAAATATTTCTAAAAAGGGTGAAAAAAAAAAAAATCCCTTAACAGAATGAAAAATATTTCAGATAGAGATTTTGGATGATGTCCAGTTTCTACATTAGAAATGCTTTCCAACACCAGACGAAGCCTGAATCATAACGACTCATTTAATACCATGTGCTCTCTGAAAAGAAAATGAGATCAGTGGTTAAATGAAATGCCCACAGATCCTGGGCATGGTGCACAAGATCAATAAAGATGATAATGCAGAGATGTGGGAGGACACTAAACTGGGCTGTTATTTAAGATTTATTTTGTCTTCCTGAATCTTGCAGAGTGCTCTATGGAAACAAGATCACGGAGATTCCCCAGGGCCTTTTTGATGATCTTGTGTCTCTGCAGCTGCTGTGAGTATGATCCCTTCCTCTCCTTTATTTTACAGACTAGCTAGATTTACTGGTTTTTTCAGCTTCTGACATTAATATCACCACCTTTTCCCCTGCAAACTCACTGGGATGTGCTAGTCTGTTGTGTCTGTGTCAGGCAAGAGGGAGGCAAGGGCTGAAAAAAAAAGAAAGGGAGGTGTCAACAGTTTTATAGCACAGTGTGTATAATGGATAATAGACACAGAGGATTTGAGTGTGGGGAGGAAATGAGAGAGGCAGTGAAGTCCAAGAAAGGAAATTTGGTCACCGGCTGATGCGTGGGTGGGGATGCCATCTGATTGTTTTTACACATTTAGCACTTGTGGTTGAATGTCTGGATCCTTGAGGGCTGTGCTGCCAGTACCTGCACAGGCAAGGGAAAGGGCACTGTGAAAGATCTGATTGTTGCAGCTCCTGCTCAGCTCCATCTTCTTCTTACGTCAAAAGCGGCTTAGCTGCAGGGGAAATGATTTCACAATATATTGTGATTTGAGTGTTTTATGCCATGTGTGATTTAACATGATCAGGGGAAGTTGTATATGTTCAGTGCATATTAATGTAGCAGAAAAAAATTTCCTAAGCCAAATGTGAAATTGCAAAATTTCACTCCTGTCTCCATAATCACATTGGGAACCAATAGCTCCTTCAAAGAGAAGGGAATCATCAGCCAGACAGTAGAGGGAGCAGAAGTGAAGTGAGTTTAATGTGTATTCCTAATGTTCTAATTACCATCATGGATGATGCAGTCAGAAAATAAAGGTGATATGTCATAAATTAATCGATTCTGGTTTATATCACAAGCAGCACTCAGCTCCCAAACAATAAATCATATAAAATATAGAATATAATGTACCTTCTAGACATGTTATTTTAAGCCTCTCTGATGATCTTGACATAGCCAGCAATGAATATCCAGAAGTTCATGATTGTCATTGGGGCTGTCACTGTGATTGCAGTCTTTGCCATCCTTATCGTGCTGTATAAAAGTAAGCATAGGTTTAGATTGGAAATTCATGAGCAAAGCCAAAGAAGTAAAATGAAATAGTTGCTCTGTATTAAGGGAAGGACTACTCAGACGTGTAATTTATCCATAAGATCTTAATTGCAAACGTGGACCACCCTGTTCTAGACAAGGACAAGTGAGAGCAGCTGTGGTTTGGCTGTGACAGCCCCCGAGCTGCAGCAGTGGGAGCTGTTCATCTCCTGCTCACACTGCCAACCATTTTATCTTCCCCTTTGGCACACCCACGTTCTGGCAGCTCCTTTCCTTTCTCCTGGCCCACACCTCACAAGTTTGTTGTAACTCAGTGTCTCCATGGGCAGCAAGAGGAGACTGTGTATTTAAGGGGGAGATGGTTTGCCACCTGGGAGGGCGATAACTGAGAGTGCTGAGGAGCTGGGACTGGGTATGAGTAGAGGTAACCAGCAGGTTAGTCCTTGTCTGAGCCTTATGATAGTCCTTTGCCCCAAATGTTTCTTGGTTACAAGTTTGAAGTGATACAGTGCTCTGTCTAACCCAGGACACTTTACAGATAGGATCTTTCCCAGTAGGAAAAAAAAATAATAGAAAAAACCCCAGCTCACCACATGGATCACAGTGTCCTACAAAAATAAGGGTCTAGAACTTGTGCACAAGGCATTAAACAATTTTCAAGACCTTTATACTGTAGTCCTGTATATATTTCAGCCAAGATGAAGTAATTTTCCAGTCAGAATTTCAGTTCAAGTGATGCCTTATTGTAAAGGAGATAAAACCTACATGCCAGAGAACCAGAACCATTGAAAGGGGTTGTGCTTCAACCATTTAAATACTCTCAAGCTGAGAAGATCTAAGTAGGTTGCCCTATTATGGGATTTCCAGAGCATTGATGCTGAAGCCTTTCAGGGTCTTTGAAAGTGTTTGAATGTAAAGTATCTTTTGGCAAGGAGAGCACTGAATGATCATCCTTTAAATGCAAACAGATGTTTGCACACTTTTCTGATTGTGGCTTTGAAGCAGCTGTTATGAGATTGCTTGTAGTATTTTAATGGGTACTAAAAAAATAAATGGCATTCGTTGGTCCTAGACCTGCTGTTGAAGAATTGGAAAAGTGCCCTGTGATTAGATCTAATTTAGTGTTCAGTGGGCACTAGATTGGATTTCTTCTTATTAGTCTGGAGACACACTGATAAGAACGCTCTGATTAGGGTATCCTGCTAGCCTGTCTGATTTCCTGAGCTGGAGCAGAAGGATTCTTCAAAGTGTTATGGTGAAGCAGAACACAATGAGAAAAAGGGAGTCCCTGTGGGTCCTGTGTTATATAGAAGGAAAAAATCACTGTGAAATTGCAGAACAGAGAATAGTCTTATTAATTATTTTGGATAAGACTCATCAGAATTTCTCAGAAATGTCATTATCCTTGTGTTTTAAAATAGTCACAATATAGGCCCAAATTATTCCACTTGTATTTTGGCTTAATTGTCCTGTGTAAGTGCCTTACATCTGCAGACTGTGCTGCTGATGTCAGGAGACCCATGGCTGGGTAAAGTGACACTCAGCTCAGGCCTGGTGGCACCTTAAACTGCCCTGTTTGACTTGGGTGAGTGGGACATGAATTTGGAAAAAGTTTTAGACCACCTGGCTGATCTTACCATTCTGTGTTTCTGTCATAGAAGACAGAGGTGGGTAAGCCAGTGTGATACTGTATTTGGCAGGAAAATAGCTAGGCATGGTTAGATAATAAGGGGTGGATTCCTTGTTGTTTTTCTTGTTTTGTTGGTTTTTTTCTTAAACCCTGTGGGGTTAATACAAAATGCTGCTTATGAAGTTTTCATTATAATTAGCTATGTTAAGTAGTTGACATTCCCCACAGAAATAATTGCAATTGAATTTTTGTTAAATTGCTGATTTCACAAATATTACGTCTTCCAAATATGGAGTTGTACCTAACACAGCAGCAAACATCATTCTACAGTCTGACTGCACATCTCTTCTGTGGAGCAGGAGCCTTTCTTGGACCATGTAGTTTTCCATATCCTGTTTGAAGTTGCCCAGGGAGAGGATGCTAGAAAGCTGCTACAGCTACTTTACCCTGTCCTCATACATTCTTTTCAGCAGGTTGGATCCAGTGTCTTCTGAGAATTTTAGGTCATTTTGCATTTGAGAGAGCTATACTTTTTTCCAGAAAAGGATAACTGGAGTCTGATTTTTTAGGTGGTTTTTTTTTTCATATACAGTGAACTGAAACTTTCACTGGGGGAGCAATCCATCCAAGCTGTGAAATAATGTTTGATTAATTAGCATTGTTTGTGTATCTTGCATTTGAATATCAAAAGAATGGCGAGGGCTCCAGTTTAAGGTGGAAGTTTTCAGGTAACCCTTTGCTGCAGACAGTTTGAACTCCTGTCCAGGAGCCCTTCAGCCTGACCTTGGTCTGTCTGGAAACTGGAACATATTTAAACGTCCTGCTCACCTTTCTTTCAACTTCCCTGGAATGTGGACCAGCTCTTTCAGGAGCCCTTGAGTTTGCCAGCGTGCCTGCCAGTCACTGCACAGGGGGCAGGGCACAGCACTGAGCAGCTCCCTCTCTCTCAGCAGCTCTGTGACAGGGATCGCTGACGGCTCCTGCGCGGTCCTGCGGTGAGCTGGGGCTGACGGGCACTGACTTTGTGAGCCAGCATTTGTCACAGCTAAGCCATACACCCTCTGCAAACAGATTAAAACAAACATTCTGGGAGCCTTTTTATTACAGCCCTGCGCTGTGTGCTTCGCAGGGCTCCGCTTCCTGGAACGAGGAGGTATCATAAAATCTCTGCTGCTTAAAGAGACTGTGTAGCAGAATAATAGGGGGGGTGAGGTCTCATTTTTCAAATGTCTGGCAAGTATCAGTTTTCAATAAATCCTTCTCCTCGAGGAAATTTACTTTGCATAGTTACCAATCATAAAGTGCTCGGGCGTGTTGATCCTAAACCTTACAGTTGTGATCCCCATGGCTTAGTGAGCAAGAAAGAATCCCCTCAGTGGGCTCTGTTTTGATGTTGCTAAACGTGGATCTACTCCTGGGCTACAGATACGTCGAAATCAGAGGTTTGTTGTATTCCTCTCTCAGAAAGCAAAGCCAAAAGCTAAAATCTTACAGCCTTCTCCTCTTTCACCTAACATTCTGATCATTAGGGAAAACCCAACACTGCAGCTGTAAAAGACCAATAACATTGGTGGATGGAGTTTGACATATTGACAGATAAAATAACTTCAAAAGGGGCGAAAAATTGTCACTCAGCTAACCTGGGTTAAAATTGGAACTAGGTCTAATATTTACAACTTCAGCTGACCTTTACCTAAAGTAGACTTGTGTGAAGTGCCAAGTCATGTGTGCACTTTCAGGAACTGCTGTTATCAGTCTTCCCAAAATTCAACTGGTCAAATTTTGGTTTGAGTTATTCTCTTTTTTAGCTTGCTTTTTATGCTGGTTCTCCTGGTATGAATAAGCAGATAATTGGTACTCCCATCTATTTTCTGGCTAGGTTGCTTGGAAAATATCTCCATGACAAATTTGCCAAGTTTGAAGTGGTTGTCTTGATTTGTAACTGTAAATTGAATCCCGCTACTGAAGACCTTAAAACAGGATCTACCAATTATTTATTGTATACTCATTAGGGGGCTCATTAGAAACTCAAAGACAATCCAGAGATGCACAAATCCATACATATAATTAAAAAAAAAAAAAGAATGTACACCAATTCCAGTATTTTGCATTGTTTACATTATACTGTTGTACACATAAGTATCATTAAACAGCTGTGTAAATAGCATACAAATGTCAGAATAAAGAAATTACAGTTTTCCATTTACATGTTCTTCAGAGCACCGTAGTCTCTTCTCCTCCCCATAGTGATCTGGGCTTTAAGTGATGTTTAAAATCTTCATGCTCTGTGGAGTTCTTCAATTTTTTCATGAAGAAAGACAACAGGCAGTTAAAAAAGAGACCTTCTGACCAGATGTAAGGGGACAATGTTTTCACAGCAGTGTCAAGTAGTTGGAGTAGGCTGCCCAGAAAGCTGTGCATTCTCTGTCCTTGAAGACTTTAAAGACCAAGCTGAATAGAACTCTAAGCAACCTGGTGTGACCTTAGAGCTCATCCTGTTTTGGCAGTCTAACAAGACAAGAAACCATTCAAGCTTCTTGCAATTCTGAATTATCCTGTGATCTGGTGAAATAATTATTTCTCAGATAAAGCACGTCTGCATTAACTGTGTATAAATCACCTTTGAGTGAGGTTCAGACCAGGTGACCTGAATGTCCTTTGCAACCTGTGTCGTTTCTGGGTTCTGTGAATCCAAATTCATAGTAAAATGACGTATGAGCTTTTCTCTTGATAACTCTGAATATTTCTGGCTACACTCATCCTTTTAGTCCAGGACAGAATGCTCTCTGCACAGACCTATTTAGTAGCTTTAGAATTGTTTTCCAGCCATTTGCCTCAAGGTTTTTTCCTTCAGATTTCTGCATTTAGGCTGCTATTGTGATAATGTTACTAAACTCAATAACTGCTGTTAAAGTGAGGGAGCAGCATCTGCCAGACTCAGAAATACAATTACAGTCAAGCACTAATGAAAGACTGCAACAGCATCTGCCTTTTCTGTGCCACTTGTGCAGCCTGGCTGATGCAGGTTCCCAAAACAACCACTCGTTCCTACGTCAGTCTGGAATTCATTAGTTCCTGTGACGCCAGTGCTCCGAGCTGGACCCACCTGACAGAAACTGTCCTGCTTATCAGAACATGAGGAACTAACTGCCTGATAGTGTAGAAAGTTGATAAAATGTGTTCATTCTGTGGTGCATCTGGATTATCATGTGGTTATCTGGAATCAGCTGGGACCTTATCAGCAGGCACAAGTTAGACAATACTGAATTTTAAATAACAGAAGTCTGGGTGCTGTGACAACACGTGCTTATAATTCTCCAGGTAGTAACATGAGTACCACGGGGTTGTTTTATGGATGGTGTTCAGCTGGAGTTGCAGTTTTTTGGATCAGAATTGAAATCTTTCTTTAAAATCTCTCCAGAACAGGACTGTCAGACTGTCAGACTCTCTGCTTCCTTCTCGACTCATTATCAGCTTGTGACTTTTCCTTTTTAATTTACTTTGAATAAATTTGTCATCACCATCATCCAGCTTCCTGAACATGGAGAAACACTTGAAGCTGTTTCAAGCAAGCATGATGATGATTTCACACTGGTTATTATCAACTGAAGCACTGACAGACTCTTCAGTGGTCAGTCATCACATTAGAAAATGTAAATTTTAGTAGATGTCTAAGTATCTTGACACAGTGGGAGGCAATCAGAATGTTCCCTGACAGTTCAGGCCAGTTTAAAACATTCCTGAAACCTAATATAATTATTTTGCCAATAAGTAAGCAGGGGCACACACATTTCTGTCATTAGATGTTGCTTGTCCTTGACTGCTGGGCTGACCAAGTACTTGACTGGATGTTGCCATATTGACACTTGAGCTGCTCTCCCGTGATAAGTCGTGTTAAATCAAAGATGACACTTGGTTCCCTATAAATGTCAGGAGAAAATGCTGAAAAATACATGCTGATTTGTTTTTTTGACTTCCTGTGCTATATATTGTATATCCTAAGGAAGAGTTCCTGCTGAGAGTTCTTTCCTTGCTGCCCTATAGTGCCTTTGAATGTAGGTGAAAGTTTTGGCTATTGATTTTCTATAAAGGTCACGTCTGTTCAATTTGAATTCTACTCTTACCCATGCAAAACTGTTACCCAGTTCTCCTCTTCCAAACAAGCCTCCTCTGCCTTTTATATCTGCCTTTTTCTGGTGAGTTCTCATTTTCCCCGGTGGAGTCTGGCATGTGGGATGTGCCAGCCAGTTCACAGGATGCCAAACATTTTCATTCTCATCATGTTGTCGCTGCTGTCAAAACACAAAGCTACTGAAAGAGGAGGAGAAGTTTTTTTGGTGCCTCTGTGAAGCTTTTCTCCCTGGCATTTTGTTTTTGGCTCACTGATGTACCTTGGGTGGTTCCTGGTCCATCCCCTAGCACCAGAGACCAGCCTGCAGTCCCCAGTCTGGGCAAAGTTGCTCGGCTGCTGTTTGATTCTCCAAGTTGTGTGGTTATTTGCTGATAGTTTGATTACTTGACTTCACTGAGATAAAAATGCAAACATTCCTAGGGGTAAAAGCCATATAAACATTCCCATTTGCTCTTAAAAACCAATTTTTTCAATCATTTTGGGTTTGGAGTTCAGAATGTTATTTAAATGTTAATCACTTGAAACTGTGCTTGGGCATATAATTCAATTACGGGACCATCTTAATTATGCAGATGGTGCTTATGAGCAGCTGATACAATTACAGAGCCAATTCAGTGCACATCCATTTCAAGGGCTTAGCTGAAACACGTTATTATTTCAGTGTGTGTGGACAAATCCACTTTTTCAGGAAATGGGTTCACGGGATTGTAGTAGTGCTCTGCTCAGCTCACTGCTCTCAATGGCGTGTAAACCACGAGGTCTTTAACCATCCTCCTGTATTCTGTGGTGGTCCAAGGCTTGAGAGAGGTTTCTTCATGTTTTTCACATATCCAGAGGGATGAAAATGGAGACTTGGGTTAATAATCCATCGTCCCTCTGGGCAGCAGGCGGTTTTATTTCTGCTTGAATTTTTCACCTCCCTTTGAATGCCGCCCCACATCTGGAGGCCGTGTGTAACTCTCATCCAATCAAGCTGATAACAAAATAGGAAAATGACTGGAATTTACTTTCACCATGAATTGGTGCAAAATAAATACCATGTAATTCCTGCTAAAGTAAGACTCAGCTTTTAGTGCTGTGCTTCCTCTTGGTGTAAGTCCAATAAAAGGAACCCTTAGTATGTTTTACAGACTGGTTCAGTGTTTCTGCTTCCTGGAATATGTTTTTCTCATCTGCCTTTGTGTTAGTTTAAAAAAAAACCTCTTATAGCCACTTTTAGCTCCATGTGAGGCCAGCCTTGTATACCTAATTAATAGTTAGATGCCATTAGGGGGGCTGGCTTAGTGAAGAAAGATTAAGCAAAGAACTGGAATTTATCGAGGGGAATATCCACAGAGGAGATACTTTAAAACAACTGAGGGGTTTTAAAGGAAAATGAACCTTAATGCTTCTGGCCAAAAGTCGTCATCTAACTCACAGTAAGTAGGAGGAGAAAAATTTTAGGGATGTTTTATTCTGCTTTCTCAGAGTTTTTTGCTTTAGGTGAGATTAGGGACTACACATATTGCATGGGTGATACACAGAATAGTGTTGTCACCTCAGAAAAGCTCTGTAGGACCTTAATTCCCACCTCTGAGCAGTCTGCACAAGCATTTTCCTGTTCCAGATTCCTCTGATGCTTAAAGGAGAGTGTGAGCCTCTGTATTTGTGGCTTTACAGAGGATCAGTTGCTCTCATTTTTGGTATTTGGCTCTAAAGGAAATGTCACAGATTTTATCCCCATGAACCCAGTCATTGAAAATTCATGCCAGGAAAACTCGTCACACTGTGAATTCTGTTTTCCAGCATTGGGTTTATTCATGTTTTGTTGAAACTAATGAGAGAATGACTCTGAATCCAGTGTATTCACTGCAATTCCAGGTCAGCTTTGCTTGGGAGGATTTATTCAGTGGGATGGTTAGACTTCAAGGCCAGTCTTAGCACAGGAGTGAACAGCATTTGCCCAGCACAGCTCTGCTGTGCCTGCACTTCTTAAGCAGCACAAAAAGACATCCTGGTTATCCACATGTAGAAATACAACTTTAGTTCTGTTGTAAATTCTCTTATTTCTGAGATTGTTTTCATTTTTGCTTTATGCCTTGTTGCAAGTACTGCTTGCAACATAGACTATCCCTATAACAGTAGAAGACAATTAGCATCTAGTAAAATAAATTGAAGTACACACTTGCTTTCAGTTTTCTTCCTGTGTATTTTGGATGCCATGGAACAGCTTATCCAACCTGATGTGTATTACCTAAAATCACTGTGGGACCAGTGCTCAAGGACAGGGGGTAAAAATCAAAGGATTTGTAATCCTAAGAGCATGTCTGGGGGTGTTGTTCAAAACTCAGTAGCTGGTTCTGCCTTCTCATACCTTGCTAACCTGTTCTTAATGGATAAGATACTGTACCAGCCAGAAAGAGAAATGCATAATATGGGGAACCAAGAGAGGATGAAAATTGCTTTGGCTTGGACACATGAATGGCTACAAGAAGCGAGCAGGAAGGGATGACATTGCTCTTTGCTGTGTTTCCTGTAGCCTAATATGAAAATTACCCTGTTACTTCTGGTGGAGCCAATGGGAGTGTGGATTAGGTGTCACAGAAATTCAGATTTCAGAGGGGTCATACTGGTGCTGCTTATGATTTCATAAAATTGTTTTAGCTATTAGTTCATGGAAGAATGTAACCTCATTTATCCATCATTGCCTTCTATGGGGTTTTGCCTTAAATAATGTCAAACTTCATTTTCCACAACATGTAGAGGAGAGAACTCAGCTAAATTGATGCTGACTTTTCAGTAGACTGGAAAGGTGAGTTCTCCTCTGAAGCCCTCTCATTCCAGAGCATTCCTGTTCTCCTGGAGTTCTCCATACTGCTCAAGTATGCCTCCATCTCCTGTGCATCACAATTGCTGGAGCCACTGGCTGCACTGATGAGGCTCTGCCAAAACAACAGCAGGAGCAGAGAATTGTAACGAGTGTACCATGTTCAAAAGGTTTCAGGAATGCAAAGGCAGAGCAAACACCTTCAGAATTACTTTTTGGAGCAAAAGAAAGGCATCATGTGCAGCTGCCAAGCACACATTTCCTCCCTGGGGGGCTGCCCCGTTGTCTCTGCTGGTGTATGTGCAGTGTGTTGAAAAGGGGAGCTCCCCATGCTTTTAGTGGTGTATTTAAGATGCTGCATTTGTTTGCTGAGGAATAGAGGATATATTTTCCTTTTTTCCTATAACCATATCCATCTTCTGATTTCACATTAGTGTGGTGCCTTGTAGAGAGCCACAATAATGCAGCCCCTCAAATTCATTGACAAGGGAAGAATTTTCTACCCAAGAGAACTTAATTAACAACATACACTGTTTGCAATTTCCCATTTTTCCTCGGGCTGAGAGTAGTCAAAAGATATGGATTTTGGCTTTTGTAAGAAGAATAGGTAATTTCCTGCCTCTTTTCCTTCTCAGTGTAAGATACCACCTATGCAGATGATGGTGACAATTTAAGTGTTCTTGTGTTTGATTGTCTCAGCAGGAGATCCAGCTTGTTGTTGGGTTTGTATATACTTGTTATGCAGGACAGAACTCCACTTGGGTGATCTAAGAAAACTTGCACAAGTACTGTCCAAGATTTTCTGGCTGAACTGATTAGTGTAGCTGTACAAAACGTATTTTTTAAAAAATAATTTAAATTGCCTTTGTGCTGCTTTTTCACAACTGCCCAGGGATATGGTGTGACTGGAATGGAGCAGGTTCTTGGAATTGTAGGACAGTAGAGTTTGGAAGGGTCTTCAAGTGATCATTAGACAATGAGTCTGGAGAGCCCTTGCTTAAAGCAGAGCCACCTGATCAGGTCAGATCAAATTATCCCTGCACTGCTTATCAAGAGATTTCAAACTCCCAGAATTTCGGTTGGACTTAAGGCAGCTGCTGGTACAGAAAACTCGGGGGGGGGGGGGGGGGGGTGAAGGGTTCTTCTTATTGTATATGAGTGGGTGCATGGAAGAGCAAGGAGAGGAGTATTTGCTGTGTCTGTGTATATTAAGCTGAAGGCTTCCTTAAATATTTGTGTAGAATTTTGAGCCAATTGGGAGGGGACTGGGCATACAAACCCCCCTGATCTTTGCATATTTTAAGATGGCTAGCACTGTCACATATATATACATGTATGATGTATGTACACACTGTTACTGTATATCCCCCAGCTATGAGAGTACTCATGTTGACTGTTTTCTCACCTTTTAAATGCATGAGGAAAATGAAGCCCTTTACATGTGGGTTGGCTTTGTTGACTTGATTAATAATTTTTTAGACTTAACCCCGAAGTCCAGTCTGTCTTTATTTGATTACTGCAAGATGAACGAATTCTAAACCTTTTCTCTGTTTTCAGGCTTCTCAATGCCAATAAGATCAACTGCCTGAGGGTGAACACGTTCCAAGGTCTGCATAATCTCAAACTGCTATCTCTTTATGACAACAAACTGCAGACCATCAGCAAGGGGCTCTTTGCACCTCTGCGATCGATCCAGACTCTGTGAGTATGCAGGCAGATCACAAATGACAGCTCTCTCTTTTCCCACCAGAGATGTTGCCTGTCTTTGCAGCTGACATTAAGACAATTTGGAAGAGACATGAGGGGAGCAGCCCCTCCTTTTCTCACAGAAAGAAAAGGAGCAAGAAACAGAAGTATTGCATCAGTTCAGCAATTGATAGCAAGGCCAGCTATTGACACAACCTGCCCATAGTGACATAAATGTCACAAGTGTGTTAAGCTTGTACTGCTTTTTGGGAAGATAATATGTGCATTTGACTTATAAAACACATTAATAGCAGATTCTATTAGAATCATTGCCTAAAAGTTTTAATGAGCTAATGAGTTGGAACCTCTCCTTTCTGGGTCTGAGTCCTGCTCATCGACTGTGGAAATGATACCTGTGCTTGTGTATATTTATATATATATGTATATAGTTGGAAGGTGTAGGACCTGGGCATGACACAGATGGTATATTTCAGCTGATATTTCCCTTCAGAGGAATGATATGTTGTATTATTTGATCCATTTAGAAAATCCACTGAACATTTTTGACAGTCTTTGAATTTGGAGGCATTAGAATAGGAGTCAGAAGCAAAAGTACAGGAATGACTCAATATTTTGGAGAAGAAGGTCTCATCCTAAAGCTGTGAGTTGTAAGATAATAAGGTAAATAGTACTCCTTCAGACCTGGAGTTGGCAACCTGATATTCCAGTATTAAAATATGTATGAGTATGTATATATACACATACTGGAATACACAGGCACATTATATATGTATCTGCACACACATACTGTAGTACTGGAAAGTTTTGTATACAAATGCACATATGTACTTTAATACTGGAAATGCATTGGCTGAAACAGTTTTGTAAACGTTTTAATTCATACACAAATGAACTCATAGGGGTGATTTCTAGCAGCAGTGTTTCTGCCACCTCTTCAGGCACAACCTGAGTTTTCCAACAGATACCTGGCCAGTATGTCCTGCTGCAAACCATTGGAATAACCCTCTCCATGTCTGTATATGTACACAGATGTAAACAGGGGCTACAGAGAGAGTTCATTCACAGAAGTATACAAGGTTGGTCAAGTTAAACAACAGGCAACACCCTTAAGGTATAAACATTTACCCTTGGTCTTCCAGGGTATTGTTGGCATTCCTGGTGGCCCTTACTTAGAATGGACTTGTTGCTTCACACCAAGACACTTCTTCATGAAATGTTTTGATTCATGCTCCCATTTTTAATATTCCAAGTGATTGCCCTCTTCTGTGTTTATTCTAGAGCTATAAAACCAGACCCATATCGTGTCTCTCTGTGCTTGTTTGTTTTTTTGGACCTTTCACACCACAAATGGCTCTACTGCAACAGTCATCTTGAGTTTTTTCAGGCCCTCTCTGCTCTGTGTGCCTTCCCTTCCCACTCCTGCACAGCCATTGCCCTGTTGTGTTTTGTACTTATTCTGTTAAATGACAGTTCATAAATATAACTACAAACAGAAAGGAAGTTTCTACAGGTGGAAAACAGTAACAGAGGCTATAATTTTACACCTCTGTCCAAACCAAATTGAAACATCTGTCTTTTCTTAAACTGTCTTTGCAGTTATTGGAGAGCTGTGTCCTGCTCCCCTGGAGGTCAGAGGGACTGATGCAAGTTAGCTTAACTGAGATCAGAACCCAGCTCTGGGAAAGACCTGACAAACTCTCCTGATGGTGCTCAGCTTTGTCAGGCAGAATGAACCAGAACAGCAGCAGAGGAATGCTGTTTCTCTCTAAGATGCTCCAGTAGATTTCTGTTACCAAAGTCTAACTACCCAATTAAAATCAGTGCTATGATACCTATTTCCAGTTGCATAGGAAACAGGTGGTGCAAATTTTGGTGAAGGATAAGTTCTACCTTGCATAAACAGTTCAGTCTTGTAAATAAGACTTTTTGCTCCAGGAAAGAATACATATAAGGAGAATACTTTTACACATGATGAGTATATGAAAATATTAATTTCAGTCTTGTGAAGAGAGTCCTGGATCTCTTCTGGCTTTGCCCAAAGGTCCAAGGAACTTTACTAATTCACATTTGATCCCTAAGAAACTGAGTTGCTGATAAAATTTCTTTTAAACCAGGATACAAAATGATGTCCAGGTAAGGTACGTTTCTCTCAAAAGGCAGCACCTCAAGCTTTCAGAAGGAAACACAGGACTTGGCGACAGGAGGTCTGTGTCCTTTAAAGCGGGCTTTGCCATCTCAGTTTTTGTTTCCTCCCTCAAAGCACTTGCAGGAGGCTTAACGAGCTGTGAAACGTGGTAGCTCACAGAATTCTCCCATTCATGTGCGGCTCTGTGTGGTTTCCGCCGGGCCTGGGGTTTGGTGGGTGTTTTTTGGGTTTCTTTAAGTTTTTTTTTGGGGTGGGGAGCTTATTCAATCACTCTGCTCCTCAGGTTTGCGTTCTGTGAAAAGCGGTGATGGAGCGCGGTGTCACGGGTCACTTGTGATTAAACATGCCATCCTTCTCGCAGACATTTAGCTCAGAACCCATTTGTGTGCGACTGCCATCTGAAGTGGCTGGCTGATTACCTGCAGGATAATCCGATCGAGACGAGCGGCGCTCGGTGCAGCAATCCCCGTCGCCTTGCCAACAAACGCATCAGCCAGATCAAGAGCAAGAAGTTCCGCTGCTCAGGTAATTCGTTTATCCAGCCTGTGCTGCACTTTCAATTCAGAAATAAGCAGGTCCAGAGAGCCTGCTAATCCAATCTGCGGGACAGTGTTTGCTGTAATGGATATTATGGAGCATCTCGTAAAATTAAATTTGGAAAATTCGGTTAGGTTGGCCAGAAAGCCAATTAGCTTATGGATTAAAATAAAATAAAATATTAAAAAAAATAGAAAAGGCAGTCTATAGCTGTCTTCTGGGTGTCTCTTAAAAACAGAGGAAAAAGATAAAAGCTTGTGATATGTAATTGTAAAGAATGACTAAGTTATGAAATATTTAAGGAAAACAACAAAGATGTGTGTGAATCCATGTGGCAAATGTCATATTTTGAAGGTGTGGAAGGTGGCTGGGTTGTCATTTGTATTCAGCCAGAACTCTTAGTGACCTAATGAGAGCTGAGCTCAAGCAAGTTCTCAGATCTTAAAGACTGAAAACAGTGTGAGTAAGATTTTTGTACAAGTGGCAGTGGGCATTTCTGATCTGGGGTGGCATCGAGTCCCAAACTTTCATAGACTTATTGTCTTTATATCCACAAGTAGCATGCCTTAATTCAGGCAAAACTGTTGGTAAGACTTTTGGTTTCAGCAAGTTTTGAATCAAAATTTGCATCATAATTTAGGCAAAGGTTCCGTGTTGTGAGCTAAATGGAAAAATGTTTGCACTTGAAAATAACCTCCAAAGTAATATAAACAGCTTTTTTCAACCCTATCTCTTCTTTATGATTCAGCTGTCAGTAAAAGGACATTTGTTGCCTTACACAGCACAACTAAGTAGATGACTGCTTCTTCATGTGTTTTTCCTATTGCTTATATTGGTTTTATGTATTTTAGATGACTGCTCTTTTTTTTTATATTGTAATGACAAGCAGGTTTCAGTGAGCAAATCTATTAGTGTGTACCGAGAAGAAAAATGACTGTTATTGATGGAGTACCTTGCAGTGTTTTCTATGAAAATTACTATGATTTTTCTCTTTTTCCTCTGAAAAGAAACATGATTAATTGTGTTCCTGGTGGTAAAAGATTAATGACTCTAGATGGGGATGCAGCATGAAGCTGAGTGGCAGCAGCCCAAAACAAGCTGTTGTGCTTTGTGCATCTCTGAGAGCAATATGCCGAGCTGAACCTTCCCTTTATGGGGAAAATAAAATAAAGATAACTTCATTTGCAGCCAGCTTTTCTTGGGCAGGCTTGTTAAGGTCTTTAATCCCTTGTGACTCAAGCCACAAAATTTATTATCAGACCTGAAATTATGACATATTTTGTCTAGGTTTCTGGATTGTGTCCATCATAGTAACAAGATAATTAGTCGGTAATATTCATATTTAAAGAAACTGGAAATGAAAATGCATAAATATAATTTAGAAAGGAAAGTAGACTGCAGAAACAGATCTGTATAAACCTGTACCCAATTTGCCATTGTTATTTTCTTCTGCTTTTATTAATAGGCTGGAGAAATTAATGTTATGTATGTGCATGCATGCTTTGAACAATGGTACAGGGGATTGGATAAGGCAAACACCATCTGATATCACTTAGGAAAAGTCACAGCTAAGAAGAGCTACAGTGCAGAACACAGTACCTGGTGATGCTGAGAAGAATATTTTGTGTGAGTTCTTATCTTGGGGGTCCTTTCCTCGAGGCATTGGGCTGTTTTTCCCTTGGTCTGCAGCTCTACATCTATATCAAAACCACATGGAAAAGGCATAAACCTGACTTATGAAGGAGGAGAGCAGGGATTGCACAGCTTCAGAACAAAGATTTCAGCTGGATGAGAACTAATGCTATTCAAAAGCTCAATAGAGAAGATATTTTTGCCTGTAGAGTTTCCAGATGGTGATGAGATACATTGAACTCGACTCGCTGTCTGCTCACATGAGACAGGGGAACGTCTAATGGTTTAGAAAATCTGAGTTTGTAAATCAATCCAGAGAACAGACATCCTTGGCACCTGTTCTGCTCAACTTGTCCCTTTGAATCATGGCTGCTTCAGGCTTGGCATTTAGCAGGAATTTTCCGTGTTTTCATTTTGAGGAATATGTTTCATCCCAGGATTTAACACAGCAGTCTCTGGGCAGAAATGTCCATGAGGTATGAATCTTCATCACTCAGAGTATTGAGCAGTGCTTTGTGTTATGCAGGGATGAGCCTGCACAGTCCCACTGGGATGGCAATGCTTAGTGACTTGTCAGTGTCCTTGCTGGCTGTGGGATTCTCCCTCTCCAGGTTTTACATCTTTTTGCTTGGTGAACGAGAAAAGAATTTTTGTTTTAAAGCCTCTGTGTAAATATGCATCTGTTTCTCAAAGGATTCTTATTTCAGGATCCTGATATTTTCATGTAGTTTGTTTAATACATTTAGTACATTTCAGTGGTCAGAAAGTTGGTTTTGGAGGTGGGGGGAAACCCAGGAAATATGAGGGGTTAGTTAAGGAAGCAATGGGAGGGGTTTTATCCTGATCTGGTCTTTGACCTTTGAGAAGAGATGAGGATGCACAGGAAGTGTGAGCTCTGTGGGAGCAGAGTTACTCAGCCAAGGTCAGGATCACACCAATGAGCAGTTAATTCTAGGTGAGCTTGATACTTTGACACCAGGGAAAGCACCAGTTTTGAAGTCAGAAAATTCTGAGGTCGTCCTGAAGCAATTTATGTGTTTTCCACCTTCCATTTTACAAGGGCATGTCGTGACAGGACAAGGGGGAGTGGGTTTAACCTGTAAAATGGTCCGTTTAAATTAGGTATTAGGAAGAAATTGTTCCCTGTGAGAGTGGTGAGGCCCTGGCACAGGTTGCCCGGAGAAGCTGTGGCTGCCCTATCCCTGGAAGTGTCCAAGGCCAGGTTGGATGGGGTTTGGAGCAACCTGGGCTGGTGGAAGGTGCCCCTGCCTATGGCAGGGGGTGGAATTTTTAAGATCCCTTTGAACCCCAGCCATTCTTTGATTCTATAATCATAAAGGGGACTGTCAGGAAGGACCTGGCACGAGAAAAAAATGTGACTGTTCAGTAAATTAAGGGAAGAAAGGGAAGTGTTTTTTACACAAGGGTAGGAGAGCGGAGTGCTTAACAGGAACAGGGTTGAAAAGCTGAGATGTTTGATGTTTCATCAGTCAGGAATGGTCAAGGAGCACCAAGAAAGTCATGTCAAGAGGATACACTCAGAGATGCAGATGGGCTAAATGGAACTGTATTTGATAATTAAATGAACCCATGAGGATAAAACTATGCAGCATAGCAAAAAAAAAAAACCAACAGAGATCTAGAAAACTTCGTTCTGCAAACTGTTTCCTTCAGGTTTCATTCCAGCTCCCCACCATCCTTTAAGATAGTATTTAGCAAGAAGTACTTGCTTTGTTTTTTCAGTTGATCCCTTTTTTCACTTGAGGCACTTTCCCCAGATGCCATTTCCTCCCAGCACCAAATGACTCAGGTTTTTACTGATAACAGTGCAGCAGCATCTGCAAAGGTTATGAGTGGCCATAGGAAGGAGCTTCTGTGCAACAGGTAGATAATGTACATAATTCTTTTCAAAAGGAGAATTGGAAGCATTATAGCATGAAATGAAAGAACAGCAGGGAAAGGGGCATGTTTTTGCCCAGGGCTGTTAGACAGGCAAAGCTGTTGAATATACCATCAAATATGTTTAAGCATCAGATTGCAATGGATTCTATTTCCCGTGATTTTCTGCTTGCCATTTTAGTGCATTTAATACAGTGCACTAAAATAATAATAAACCTCCCTGTTGGTCAGCTGTCTCCCCACAGCTATAGAATCTGAGGCTAAAAAATCTGAGACCTTCTCTTGACAGAGAAATTGGAGGAACAGGCTGTGACTAATTCTCTCTCTCTTCCTCTTAGAAAAGGGAAATACTGTCATTTGCAGTGGCAGTAGTGAAATTCTGATGATCATTTTCTTTTTTTCTGCATCTGCCCACTATGACCACCCACGGATCCAGTGGTGCTTTCCAGCATTAGGTCAGTGGAGGCTCCCATTCTTAGTGGGGAAAAGAGGAAAGAAGATCAACACAAATATCCTGCCCAGTAGTATTTGATTAAGTTCACTACACAGCAGTTTTGTTTTCTAAAGCAGCACTGGGCTTTAGGAGGAAGGGAAATGAATCTATGAGCAGATTGTGTTGTCTCTGTGGTAGCTTATTGTCACTTCAAGAGTTGGCAGGATCCTTGATTGCTGTGTGGCACTGTGTATGAAAGAGGTTTTGGAAAGAATTGCCCTTGTATTCATCTGTATATCTATTTTTCCCTGTGATATGTTTGCATTTTTTTTAGTGTATTTTGTATTTCAAAAGCAATGAAAGTTCCCCCTGCTGCACTGACACAAACTCTCTCTGATAATGATCAAAGCAACGTGTATCTACAAATACCACATCACAAAGGCTTTTTATCTTCTAATTCTTAGAAATAAGACTCTTACAAAGAAGATTGTTATTTGAAATACTGTGAAGTAAAGCTGTCCTCCTGCCTCCTCCTGCATCAGGGCATACATTGTATCTAAGTGACTTTAATTGTTACTTCAGTTCCAGATTGTGATGTACAATCAAAAGCACAGGGAAGAGAAGGAGGACAATGAACTGTCTGCCAGCTCTGTTCTCTCCTTTTTTGGACACTACTGTTTGTTAACCCAACCCAAAGCAAAGTCAGCCTCTGTGGTGCATATGGATCCAGAGCCTGCTAATTTAGGGCTAGTGTCATTTCTTTCATGTTATCCCCTATTATTAGATGGTAATGTTGCTTTTGGTCACTCATAATTTTTTAAGGCATTTGATAAAACCTCTCCTTACTAATTGCATTTTTTTCTCCTAATTCTCTGTGTGTCTTTTCCAGTCTCTGTCCTCATCCTTCCTCACCTTCCTTGAGTTACCTGTCTGCTTTGGAACAGAGCTGCTGTTGTTGGTAATCACCTGAAATTTTCTTCTCTTTTCTCTGCGTTGTTGCACCCTGAGAAGCACAGAACTGCAGTGGATGGAGTCAGGGGAGCACAGGCTGCTCATCAGGACGTTTTGTCCAGTCCCTACAGCAGCTCATACATTTCATGTCCCTTGGTCTCCCAGGGTTATCCCCTTCTCTGCTCTTAGTGATATGCAAATACTATTTAAGCTCTTTGAGCTCTCAAACTGAAAGCTGCAGTGTGTTGTTACTCCTCAACCAGTGTTTAAAAGTCATGAAAGGTGGGTGAATTTAATCCAGATCTTACACCACCTATCTGATTGAAACACTCTCCAGTTGTTCCTGTGATTTGCCAGTCACTCTGATGACAACTTTACAAATTCCTCCCATTTCTAGTAAGCAAATAGTCACAAACTATGCATTCATCTTCCTGCCCTTAGCATTTTCTCCTTGGTGGAAAGCACTGACATCCACCTGCTCCTGTTTGCTGTATGCTACAGGGTCAAGAGGCCAAGCTCCAGCACTTTTCTCAGGAGGGCTTTTGTTTGAGTGGAGTGAGGGAAAGGGATACAAAACACTGCCTATGATTTGGACAACTGGACAACTGACTGCATTCAGATTCTTGTCTGTGTTTTGGTTTTGAGGTTTTTTTTGGTTTTGTTTGTTTTGTTTTATTTTGTTTGGGGTTTTTTTGTATGTGCTTTGCTTTCATTCAGTTAAATGCTGTGTGTTTTACCCTTTGTTTTCCCCCCTCTGAAAGACAAAAAGACCCAGCAAAGGTACCTCCAGAAACTCTCTGAATGTACCAAAACTAAGGCTACATTTGTGGTGCGTAAGAGTAATTCTGTCTGAATGGAAGGTTTTTTAACAGCATCAGATCACCAGCAGATTAAATCCTGCACTGAACTCATTATGATGAGTACGATTTTTTCCCTGCACACTGCGACTGAGTATATTTGAGCTTTGGTTTGCTTGAAATCTTTCTGAAGTTGAAGTCATCAGGGAACACAATGCAACTGCTATGACTAATGGTAATGGAATTAAAGTCCCTTGTACTGTAGAAGTGTTTCTGTTGTTACAGTAATTTGGCTGTACTGGATACTGATTGTAGCCCTCCCTCTTTGATAGCAATTCAGATCTCCATTTTAAAATTCGTGTCAGTGACTCAAAGCCTTCACTAGCTCGTGCTGAACATGATGGTGAAGGGTTCCTGCAGTGGGGGAAGGTGGGCAGAATGAAAATCATTTCACTCCAGGGAGCATAAGCTTAACATAAAACAGGTGGGTCTGGTTTGGCAGAGAGTGTGGTTCTTAATAAGGAAGTAAACTGGCGTGTTCCAGTTAGAAACTATTTTAGGCTGTGCCTCATTTTGGTTTTGAGTTGAAGTAGCCTTCAAAAAAACCTAAACATCTGAAGTGCTTCGTTACCCACCACCATCCTTATTTACAATTACAATAAAGAGGCAATGAAAAGAGGCAGGATGAATGTTTAGTCACAGATGCATCCATATCACTTAGGCATCCAAATAACATAGCTGTCCTGGATTCCCCATGCAGGCAGAGTACAGAGCTGTACAGATTTCTCACTTGAGATCCAAATTGTCCTCTGGAGGTGTCTTCATTAGCTGTGGCAGAAAGCTGAGTGATTGATTACTCCTGTAGCCTCAAAAACTAAGGTGGTACAAAGTTTGCTCTCTTCCCTCTCGTTGCCATTCCATGTGTTGAGATTAAGCTGAGCAACACTTACCAGAGATGCCAAGGTAGCACTTTTTTGTGTATAGTGGTCACTTGAATAGGATAAAGAAAATAATTGGAGAGGAGCTGACTTGAAGAGAGCTAGTCAGCTAAAACCAGTGCAAGGATGTTAGTGCCTGCAATTGGACAATAAATTTTTCATCTGATTGTTCTAAGACTGCAGCAGCCTCCTGAGGTGGTACAGCTTGATGGGGCACTTAAATTAGGGTCCTACATACAAATTCTTAGCAAACTGCAGATTCAGTGATTGATCAACAGAACTTGGACTACAAGAAGTGAAGTAACACCCAGAGCAAGCCATACAGTGCTACTTGGATGTAGAGGGTACCTAAAGGGAGGGGTTTTCATGAAAGCTGGCAAATATCTGGAGATAAGATCATTCATTTTTCAACTTCTTTTTTGCAAACATTTGTGCAGGATGATCTTATGTACATCCAAAGGCTTATGGAATTTATTTTTTTCAATGGAATTTACAAAATAGTGTGTTTGCCTGGTACTTTGCCTCTCCTGTGTTCTAGGGACATAAATTAGGGTTTTGACAGACTTTTCTTTGTGTGCTGGTACCTCTTGTTCGTTGCAGTTGATGATTAGCTTAGGCAGTTATTGTAAGTGGTGTTTAATTAGTGCAGCAAAGGAACAGAGACTTGTTCAAAATATTCTCATGGGTTTTCTCAGGAAGAGACATTTGCAGAGCTCTGACTGCATTTGTTTCCAGTAGGACTGAAAGAGTTCATTGACACTGAAATTACTGGGTTTATTACAGATATTCCACTTAATACTGTAAATCAGTATATAATATAAAAGTCTTTGGAAGATATGAACTGTTACTTGTCATTGCTTAACAGAGTACTGTGGATGAATTTATTTGAAGAGCCCAGGCCAGAACTGCTGCTTTATTAAACCCGTGTAGGACTAAGGATATAGAACTCTGCATCCTTCTTCACTGGAGCCATACAAAATTATTGCCAGGAATGGTAGTTATAGATATAATTTCTAAATAAATGAGGTGTGGATTCCAGGCTTATGCATACTCTGAATTAATAAGGGGAGAAAATTAATGCCCTTTTGTGCCACATTGTATGAGTCACAAAAGAAAATTAATAATCTAATGTTTGTATCAGTTTGGACTCTGGCTGGTTTGGCAGCTTGTAGAGATTGAAGATTTATTGTGTTAAGATTCCCTTAAAAAGCTGGTTTAGTTTCTCTCCTATATTGTAAAGATAGACAGTAAATCAGATTGTGTCTCACTGCTGTACCAAACCCACAGAAGGGGGTGACTGAGTTGGCACTGTACTTATTTTCTGGAGTTCCCAGGTAACTGTGTGTTGACTTTTCTGCATTATAAGGTTGGGTCGTAGCAAAATGGTGAAGCAGAGACCCTTCTGTATTATCTGTCATCTCTGCTCAAGTACTTGTATTGTTCTTCATGTAGGCAATGAATAATCTGCTGGATGCTGACTTTGTTCTTTGGGCAGTGCAAAGCCCTTACTAAGGAAAGTGATACGTTTTTAAAAGCACAAGCACTGACCTTCACTGAAGTCCAGCAAAATGTTCTGAGCAGTTGCAGAGGACAGACACTGCCTCTCTCATTTGTGAATCCTGCAAGAACATTTGAGATGTGACTTTCAAAAGCACTGTCCACTGGCAGACACTGAAGTCAGTGAGAGTTTTATTTCAGAGGGAGCTGTCAAGCCAAAACTGAATGCCCTGCTTTATGTGTCAAAGTTGCAGCAATGAGTTACAAGAAGCAAAGCCGTTTGAAATAATCCAGGATGCTGGAAAGACAGAATGCTTGGCTTCCATCAGCAAATGATGTACCAAACCCAACAAATATGCCAAGAAACAGGGTAACAAAATATATTTCTGTAGTAGCATGTGTGTGCTCCCTTCCTATAAAGTGCAATTGAAATAAATTTTAAAAAAAGCAAAGCATTGGTAATTACAGATGTCAGTGTAAATGGCCCCAGCATAAAAGGCTCCTGGGAGCTGAAATCAGGCTCAAAGGGCACTTGGGGAGCATTTGATGCCAGAGCTTGGCCATCAGCTCAGAATCTGCTGTTATTAATATGAGCTGAGGTATTTCTAAGGTTGCGTTTAAATAAATGGAGCAAACCAAAATGGCATTTGTACTGAAAGGAGACACCAGGAGAGAGTAAGTAATAAAAAGCAGCGTAGATTGGGCATTCACTGTGTGGTGGAAGTTGCACATCCTTCCTGGAAGGAGCTGTTGGCAGTCCTTTGGCAGAATGTTTTCTATGGGACCGGTTCTGTCCGAGTTCTCCTGGGCTCTGTTCGTGTACACTAACCCCATTGTGCTCCAGGGTGTTCCTGCAGCTGTAGCCTAAAGGATGACCTCTTGTATCCGGCACCTTTTTGCATGG
Source organism: Lepidothrix coronata (assembly GCF_001604755.1). Classification (NCBI taxonomy): domain Eukaryota; kingdom Metazoa; phylum Chordata; class Aves; order Passeriformes; family Pipridae; genus Lepidothrix; species Lepidothrix coronata. The sequence continues at coordinate 2,061,955 of NW_016690301.1, read as the reverse complement.
GTGGAGTGGAGAGCAGCTCCCCGTGAACCTTCAGCTTGTGCTTCTCCATGTTGCTTCCTCTCAACGCTCCTCTCTCTCTGGCGCTGCCTAACTCTGACTCTGGCTGTCCATGGGGTTTTCCTTTGTGCTTGATCTAACCATGTGGTAGAACAATACAAATGGAACATGGTTCTGTCAAGCACCATGGAAGGCTGCATACTCCCTGCAGCATGGCATGCTCGGATACTTCTGCTGGTTTCAGAAGCATCAAAAGGTGAGAGATTCCCCTTTTCTCCCAGGAAAAAAAAAAATGAAAAAGGTGAGGTGTTGCTTGACCAGGCTCCTGGCCATGGAGGGGGGAGCCCAAGTGATGTTTGGGACAGACTTTCCACAGGGCTTGCATGCAGAATAACCATTTCTAAGTAATTAATCTGTTTAATTGCTCTTACAGTGGAGAAGTTAGGCATTCTGTTGGTTAATATGATTGAAGGGTGATTCCAGCCATACCTGCAGAGGTGAAAAATCAATCTTCTTACCTTATAAATGATGTAAGCTGCATCTGTGGGTTCGAGCTGTCCAGTCCTTCTGCTTGAGGTACTTTGGATGCCATTTCTGTAACAAGAGGCCTGCAACTCTAACGTGACTTTGGACCTGATCTGAGCAATCTTAATGCACTGTGAAGAAATATAATGCAAAAAAACCCTTCAGAAGAGTCTGCAAAGCACTGTCTTTTATCTCTTGAAATGACATGGGTAACATGGTCTGTATGAAAATACTATTATCCAACAGTTCCATAGCACAAAGCTGAGTCATCAGACCCAAATGGGCCATTTTAGCTTTGACAGATCTTTAAATACTTCTGCCTTACTTCTCCCCTACATAGAGATAATGACACCTATTCACAAAGGACTTTGAGAGCCACATACAGAAGTTTTCTTATATGGCAAGAGTGTCTGGTCTTGCAGATTTGTCACATATCTGTGGTGGAGCCATTAGGAGAAGGACATCTGATATTCTTAGATTTTATCTGTAGTTACTGATAAGAATTAATACCAGCAATGTGAAGTCATCACAACCAATGTACCTCCTTTTTTCCTGTGGTTACATGAAGAAGTAAGTATTGAGATTGCTGGGGTTTTGTCTGAGTTTTAGACCAAGTCATCCCTGTGGTCCTATTTTTGGTGCCAAATTTGAGGCAGCTGGATCATTTTCTAGAATGGATGCATCAGGTCAGTTTTCAAACCCCTGTTGAGACAGCCTGATGTCTTGCAGAGCAGATCATCCAGCACTCCTTTTAAGTCCTCCAGGCAAAGCTAAAGTTCAAGAACCGAATTCAAGTTCGCTAAACAATGCTTAAAAAGAAGAATAGGACAAAAAGGTATTTCTTTCTGTTGCTTAATTTCTCCATGTGTCCATCAGAAAGGCACCTAAAATTTTTGAGCACTTGGAAATGTGGTGTTTCTTTATCTCTGTACTGCACATGTGTTTGTTTTATGATACTGAGAAATTGTGATGCCCTGGTACCTGATAGTGGTGTCACATTGGTTGTGAAAAGCAAATGTTATTAGTAACTAGCAATTCAAATAACCACAGCTGCCCTCAGTTAAGCACAGGCCTTGCTGTTGCCTTGGCTACTTGTTTTACAGCAAACTTAATTCTTGCTAATTTTGGAAAGGACTAGAAACTTCCAGGTAATGTTCTGTCCTGCATCTCCTCTCCCTGCCTTTCCAGGGGTGATTTTGTGGTGTGCAAGAAATGCTGCATGCATGTGATGGTTTAACTGTGCTTCCTGAGTCCTGCTGTGCTCTCTTGGAGCCCTGCAGTCCTGCCCTGATAAAGCCCTGCGTGGAGAAATGGGTATATGTGCTTAAACAGTTCTGCAAGCAGATGGCTGAATTTCACATTTGCTATCCCAGATGGGAATATCTTAATAGAGCAGCCACCTGTCCAAGTGATCTCAAGGCTCAGGTCAAACAGTAAATTTTATCTAGTCTTTGACAGGTGATTCCTGCTGTCTCACAGGCCCACAGATAACTGAGTACTTGCTGAGCTGTTGCTTACTTTTGACTCAGAGCTTACCTGGGTAACTCTTATTTAAACTCGCTTAGAAAGGGGGGGAAAAAAAAGAAAAGAGAAAAAAGAGAGAGAGAGAAAGAACAAAAAGTATGAAGGTGATGTTTGCTCCCTGCATCTCCTGCTGAGCTGAGAGGCCTTTCCTCTGTTGTAAGTGTGGTGGCCGTGGACCGATGCCCAGGCAGCATCAACTTCTTGTGGCTGATGCAGTGTGAAGGGTTTGTGCCATCAGGAGGGCAGGAGCCAAGTCAAAATGTGGTAAAATTCTTTATTTACTTTGCCAGAAAGCTTTAGAGAAAACCAAAACCTGATTGTCAACCTCTTACTGTTATATACTCCTTTTTCATAAAGCATTCCAGTTACTTTGCCACCCTCTTTTCCCGTAGGAAGATGAATCTTGTATCCATCAGCAGACTAAAAATTACACTTAATAAATTTTTACCCTAAGTAATTTCATGTTGTTTGTGATTGTTTTTTTCAACAAAAGCTTTTACTACGAAAATGAGAAGTGCTTCTTCAAGGGTTAATTTGGGGATTTCCAAGACTCTTTCTGATTACTGAAAAATGTTGGCGGGTTTTTGAATGTGTATTGTAATTGTAGCAACTCTAATAAACTCTGGTCCTGATAACTGTTCATCTTTGGCATCATTTCCAAGGGATCATAAACAACCAGACATACTGACTACCAAGCTTGGAATTGTTAGGACTGAAAATCAGATGTTGGGTTGGTTTTTTTTTAAAGGATAAGAGTTTAAATGATGGTGCTGTGGGGAAAGGCTTAGACTGTGTTTTTATGATGCTTTAAAATGTCCAGTGGTCCTGCTATTGTAAGTGCTGTGCTGTCAGTGAAGTCAGACTTCGGATGTATAATTTACAATAAGCACGAAAACCAGCAAAGTATTTAACACCACTGAAGTGGTGAAGTACAGAGCTGTATGTCAAGTTTCTCGCAATCCAGTTTGGAATTACAAAACTAAACCAAAGCGTGTCTGTGGAATCAAAATGTTAGATTGCCTGTAGAATTGCTTGTTTTCACTGCATCGCTCTGTGGAGGTAATGTGCAACATAAATTAAAATAATAGTGGGTTTGGGCAGCTTCTTTTTTTCTTTCAGAAAATAGTATGTGGTCATAAAATGAGCAGTGGAGTATTTATCAGTCTGGGAAGGGGAAGCAGGTGATGATGTCATCAAATCTCTAAACCCAAATTTCAGCTCAGGTTTAAGGTTTTATTGATGTTTTTGGGTTCTTAAATAATCTGCTCAGCCTCTCCCCGAGAAAGCCTTGCAGTTGACTGTTTAAACTTTGGAAAAGAAATACTTCTTGGTAGTTACAATCACTGGGTATTTCATAAGGTTGCTGAGGCAATTCTGGTGCTTCCATTATGAAATACGAAGTGAGTGGGCAGGAATTGGATGGCAGGGGCTTGGCAACACTTTGCTTACATACACATTTATTAATATTCCTGGTTCCTTGAAGCACTGAGATCGAGTTTCCAACCTGCTGTTCCTAAATGAGAAAAACCAAACCTGAAAAGGACAGATTAGTTCACTGAGCCTAATTGGAAAAGCATTTCATTAGAATGGGTCAAAAACCTAGTCAAAGAGGTCTGGCAATCATGGAGTAATGGTACATCAGGGAGTGCTTCTGACTAAGTATGGTCTACCCGTTCCTTAATTAAAATGAAAATGATTTAAACTCCTATTACTTTCCCTCGCTGTTTGTTTAACATAGTTAATAAAGGTATCTAATTGTTGGAAAACTGACAAGGTTCTCTAATGAAAGGTTGCTCTCAAAAATAGCTCTGATAGCTGAGGTCTGAACATTTGGGGCTTTTTAATAACATCTTTAAAAGTCTTTTGTCATTTGAATTCTTTCATGAGATGCCTTTTCCCTGTTGCTGGACTAATTTCCAAATGGGAAACAGTGTCTTTGCTGGAAAATACCTTAACAGGTAGGTTTGTTAGACAAGGAATTAATCTGTCAGGGAAAGAGTGAAAAAACAGAGGCTACTCTTGGGATTTTACAAACTGCTTAGCAGAATTCCTTGGCAAGCATTAAAATTGTGTGCAGGAGCTGGGAGCTGACAGGAGGCAGTGTTGAGGACAGATTCCATAAAACCTCTGATCGCCGCAGTTATCAGCAACTGTTTGCTGGAATATGTTTTCCTTTCATTGCAGGGTCAGAGGATTACAGAAGTAAATTCACCGGGAAGTGTTTCATGGACCTCGTGTGTCCCGAGAAGTGTCGCTGCGAGGGGACAATCGTGGACTGCTCCAACCAGAAACTCACCCGGCTGCCCGGCCACCTCCCCGAGTACACCACTGACCTGTGAGTGGGGCTCTCCAGGGGGTGCTCGGCTTTCCTTTGGGCTTTCCTACCTCTAAAGGCTGTGAAAGGGTCTCAAATAACTGAAGGCACCTCCTTCTCTATCCTTATATGAAAATGGGGAAGCACTACAGCTCTCATTTCCCACCGGTGGGATGAGGGAGGAGCCATGGCCCCCTGCACCAGCCAGGTCCTCTGTGTGTCCTCCTGAAGTGCTGTGGTTCCTTTCCGCTCTACCTTGGAGTCCTCTCTCTTTTACTTTTGTCTCTGGTCATTTTTATTTAAGAAATGGTTTAACCCTTTTGAGTAAACCTGTGATCAGGGGCTTGTTCCATCTCAGCAATGCCTGCTACCTGGGTGAAATGGCCCTCACTGAAACTAATGTATTCTTAAGATGCAAGTAATTTTATGAAATTTGTTTGCTTTTTGTGATTCTTCAGAATTCTAAGCATAATATACTGCTAAAGAGAGTCTGAGAAAACATGTTTGTTACTTAGTAACTGAAGAATCTGGTTATTTTCTTGCATTAGTAGCCCCTTCAAAGAGAATTTTCTTTTTGTTGTTAGCATTGTATTTATTCTACTTATTCTACTTAAACCCCCATAAAAATTTTTGGTCTGCAGTTAAGATAGAAAATTATGAGAGACCTCCAGAAACACAGCAAAGACTCTCCATAGCAAAATGGAGCTACGTGTAATCAGAGAAAGAATTTTGTATCCCAAGCCTACCAGGACAGGGGCCTTCACATTAATTTTGAAGACCAGTAGACTTCGACAGGAAAGGACCTAAAACCAGATCCCTTCTGTTTGCATGGCCCACATCTCCAATTGCATGTCTTGTGTAGCAGAATGCAGAGGGAGATTCAGTCACGCAAACAAGGTTGTTGTGTAATGGATAAGGTCAATAATTCCTTATCCCCTGCGCTGGAAGATGAAGCCATTCTGACACTGTCCTTTGGCATTACGCTCTTAAAGGCATCCCAAGCTTTTACTCAAGGTTCTCTTCTGTGTTCCCTTCCCTTCAAAGCTAAACTCTTTTAACTGCAGGAGCCTGAGAGACGTGGCAGACAGTGCCTTGCTTAACAAAGGTCATGGTGCTGTGTGTGGCAGCCCGGTGTGGCACAGAGATATCTCTGCAGACATCTGTGAAGCTCTAAATCCCTCTCTGTTTGTTCCTGTCAGGCGCCTGAATGACAATGACATCGCTGTTTTGGAAGCCATTGGACTCTTCAAGAAACTGCCCAACCTCAGGAAAATGTAAGTCTGAGTTACTTGCTTGTTTGAATGCACACTGCCTTGGATTACAAGGAAGGAGGAAGGGATGCTTTTTTACAGGTCAGTACTGCAGTACTAGAAATCCCTTTTTTAATGTAAGTTTAAAGAAACTTGGGTGAGTTGCCTTCTAGATGGATAGACACAGTTAAACAACACTGACAGATGCAGATCCCTAGGCTGACATTTCATTATTTTGTTGGGCTGTATTTCTCAAAGTCTTTGAATCATAGGGACTGACAGGAATTCTGTCCCAGAGTTTATTCAGATATACTTATTGTTAGAGAGGGCTACAAAGCTTAGCATTTTGGTTTTGTCTCTTGAATGTATTGCGTGACTCCAACTGGTGTATTTTTTTCAAATAGTCAAAGGAAAATGATATTACAGCATATAGATGATGGCAGCTTCATTCAGTCATCATTGATGTAGAGAGGAGAATCAATTAGCAAACTTAGAAATCAGTCATTCAAATATATTTGTGTAATTCTGTTGACAGCCTTCGGCCTGGCACTGTGCAATATATATATTTAATAAGAGATGTGTTTTGGGAAGAGGATAATATGTTAGATACCTCCTGATAGTCTTCAAAATGGATTTTTTTCTGAAGTTATTTAAAGTTTTAACCCTATGCTAATGTCTCATTTAACTGTTTACTTTAGTAAGATTTTATTGCCTGAATCAAAGTAATTTAGGATAACCAACCAAGCCAGGCTTGCTGTTCTGCATTCATTTCACGTGGTTTCTGCCATCTGGAGCTTCCCAGCCATTTGAATCCATGTGAGATCTCAGGGGCCTTGGAGGCAACTGTAGTGGGGTTCTTTTGTCTGTCTTATTTCTGCAAGAGTTTCAGGTGCAGCACTGCAGGTTTGGGAGGGGGGTTATATTTGTGCAAGTAGAGACCACCAGAGTTGGGGAATTAATCATAAACATTAACCTTGTATTTTGTGAATGAGCCATAATTTGTAGCTGCAGTGCTCTTAGGAAAAGTTGTTGACATTGTTGAAGTGCTCTGTTCCCTCTATAAGGAGGCAGTAAATGGCAATGAAAAATGCATGTTATATAAGTGTATACACAAACTGGAGAGCATCTGTCCTCATCAAACCTTCAGGATTCATGTTTGGAAAATTGGAGAGGTGTGATAGCTGGAATAATTTCTTTGGGTTTATTTAAAACTTACTGCAGGCCAGTTATGGTGTTGTCCTTCCTGTTCCCACCCATCACTCAGGGATGCCTTGATGGGTCTGTATTGTGAGGCATAAATGCAGCATGAAACTGTTGTGGGAGTTCTTTTAACAGTTTGTTTCCTGTGGAAGAATTTTTTATCTGCCCTTGGTAGGTGCTGAGAGCTGAGGTGTGCAGGCACAGCTCAAACAGGTGGCAAAAACAAGTCCCACCCTACACCTCAGAAACAGTGTCTCTCACTCTGTGTGTGGCAGGAATGTGGTTCGTGTGGTCTTAATTGGGTCTTATTGCTGCGATTAAATTAAAGAGGAAGAATATTAATCCAGCCCCCATTTTTTAGTGTGTAT
>NW_016690301.1:2024345-2054767 GCF_001604755.1 Lepidothrix coronata | reverse complement strand
GACACTTTACCATTATTTGATTGGCAGTATTGACTCTGTCTCATCCTATTCCTTGTGTGTTCAAGTGTTAAAGGCAAACAGCAGGTGGAGGAATCTGTCTGGAAACTCCACTGCTTCCTAGGTTTAAGAAGAGACAGCTCAGAGCTTTGCAGTGGCAGAACATTTGCCTAAATCACATTTTTCTTTCTTTTTTCTTTATTTTTTCTCTGTAATACTCTGTTGTCTGAAATTAATCTGAATGTCTGGAGTATGGATATCAGAATGGGTATTTGAATCCTTGCCCTCCAGTTGTCCTTCAGTTTAGGACTCGTGACAGATCCATGTCAAGGAACTTCGCAAAGAAACATCATTTGAGACTGCCATGGTTGCACAGGGGCTGGTACAGCTCCAGCATAATTCCAGAGAGAGGGGAATTGTCTCTGCCTTCCTCTTGATGGGTGTTTCATTTTAGTGCCTCCCTATATTACATTATGCTTGTGTAGCTTTGGTTTATAACATGAACACCTTGAGATAGTTTGTAAATTGGACCCTAAGAAGGATTCAGACTTTGCTTGTGTTCTCACCTTTGTCCTTTTGTCCCTCGAGCTCCATCAGGTGTCCATGTCTGTATGTGTGTTGTGGCATACAACAGTCTCTGGGGTTTTCCAGTAAGATTTCAAAGGGAAGTAGTCACAGATTTGGCACTGAGATAAGATTATCTTAGTTTTGAGATATACAATATTTTTATTAGATTTATTTCCTGGTAAAGGTGAGCTTCCTTCTTTTGTTCAGAAAAAAAAGAAAATAAAACTAAAAAGTATCCACCTCTAAAAAAGAGGAGGAAATCTGACAGTTTGTTGTTTCAAATCTTGTCTGTGTCATAAAGCAAACATGAAAAAAAGAAAAAGGAAGTGTCAGACCACCTCTGCAATAAGTGGTACTGCCAACCCCACCTCTGATATGTAGCTGTAGTGATGCAATTTGTCTGTAAATAGTCCTCCTAAGCTGAATCTTATTGTATGATGTGACAGCCCAGGATTTAATACATTTTAATGCAAACCAAAATTGAATTCCTGATATAGAAATATAAAGGTCAGCGATTCATAATGCAGAGTGTTACCACATTTTATTTAGGAATCAAATAGCTAAAATTACCCTGCTGGTTTTTAAAAGGTTAACACGTCTGTGTGTGGCTTTGAAAAAAAAAATCAACAATAATTAGCTGCAAAATCTCATACGCATAATGCTATTTTCCTAACCTAAAGTTGAATTTGTCTTTATGTGTGATGCTTTTTACAGTAGAATAAAAAGGTTGATGTAGTTTCTTCTAGACAGATTTAGCCCAGTCCAGAAGTAATTTACTGGGTTCTCCAGTGAACTGTTTGTTGCTTCTTGCCACATTGCCTCACCTCACCTTGCAAGTGTAAAGGGAAGCCTTGTCTCTGAAAGCTGAAGTCCCATTACAGTCACTTCCAGACTCCAAGGACTGTGCCACTAGTATTTTGCAAGGAGGTTAGAAAAGGGCACTTTGAATCTGCTTAAAGTGCAGATGCAAGGATGTGTTTCTGAGCATTTGAAGAGTGGGAGCAGCTCCATGACTTGGATTTTTGGGGGTATCCTATCCCCATGAGGTAGAAAGGCTCCAGGACCAGCCCTGGGAGCTGGAAGCTTCTGCTTTTCACAGGTGTTTGCAGTGGGAGATGTACTCACTCAGCACAGCAAGGTCTCTTATCGGGGAGGGTGAGGGGAGACATCACCATCCACAAGTTTGGACTTTCACTTGCAGCAAGTACCAAATTCAGGATGAAGCAAATGCTGGGGACCCCACAACTCCCTAGGACTACCTCAACTTGTTACTCAAGGAAAAAACCCTCCAGTGCTTGGGGACTCCCATGGCAGTGGAAGCCTGGAAGGGTCTTCTGGCCACAGCAGGCAGGTTCAAGCTCCAAAACCTCCTGAGTACCCAACTCAGAGGGAGCAGAGATACCCTTGCTGGCTGAAATGGGATGCTCACCCACAGAGCATCTGGCTGCAGCCCCCAGATGTCATCTCATCTCCAGAGCCTGCCTGTGCCCACAGGAAATCAATGGGACTGACCATTCCCACTGAGATCCCAGCAGCTGGTTCAGGGCAAAAAAATCAGCAATGAGCTCAAATTCAAAATAAAAAGGTGAACTGCCACACTTCATGCAGTGCTGGGGAAAAAGGGGACTGACCTCTTTTTTTGAGAACAAGAGCAATAAAAAATATTTACCTCAAAAACCGAAAGGGTCATCTAACAGTTCATTCTGTTAAATCTTGCTTAGTTACAAAGTGAACATATAATATGGTCTTATAATAAGAAGTGTCAGGCTGTCTTGGCAATAGCTGGTACTGCCAACCCACCTCTAGTATGTAATTGCCTTTGGAAGTTTAATGTGTAAGTATTTCTGCTGGATTGAATTGTATGGAGTGTCAGACAGTGTCAGACCAGGATTTGAAGCATTTTACATGTCAGATAAAATTGAATCACGATAAAGTTTGCAGACATGAAGTCACTTTCGAAACCAGAATCTCAAATTTCTCGGGGAGGCAGAAGTAGTTTGTGTCCTTGGAAAAAGATGTTACCTGCTGTTCTTTCCCCTAAGCATGAATTTTGCCGTGGCAAATGAGGTTGCAGTCAGCTGTCGCTTGTTACACAGGAACAGGCTTTATTTTCTGGAAATCATATTGCAGAGTGTGTTGTGGTTCGTGGCATTTGGGCTCATCGTGCTCCTCCCTTTTCCGTCAGTGAGGCCATCAATCTGCTCTGCTGAATGACTGTAGGAGTGTCACTGGGTGCAATTCACTTGTCTCTCTGTAGTATTTAAGGCTTTCAGTGCCATCCTGCTTCTGAAAACAGCTCACACTATAAAAACCAACCAGACTGTTGGTAAAGTCTGTAAAACCTTCTCGGCATCCTCCTGAAGGATGCAACAGCACTGGGCTCTTCCTCCCAGCAAATACTTGAAGATTCCAAACACATCACCAGCAGACAGAAATATCCTAGGGAAATCCCACTTGGAACAGGCTGTTTGTATGATAAAAATACAGGGTTTGAGGTGAGACCAAGCAGAGCCTTCGCAGTCCTCTGGATGGGAAGGTGTGTCAGTAACTCAGCAGTGAACAGCACCCTGGAATGTTAACATTAACCCAGCAGGTACAGCAGGATTGCTTCTGTTAAGTCTGAATAGAATCCAGCTTGTTCTGTGTTGAAGTTATGAGATCAACAGAAATAATATTATTATAAACTTTAGCCATAAAGTAAATGAAATCTGACTGAAAAGTGAGCTGTGTGAACAATGTCACCTTGATAGCTTCTTGATCTGTTCATTTCCTTTTCACAGCCCCCCATAAAGCAGACCCAGGCTTTCTGAAAATTTATTTTGACCTCTTGCCCAGAATAAAAGTCTGGAAATAGGATTAAATGTTATCACCAGGGTAAATCAGGGAGCCCTTACAAAAAGCCTTCTTGAGTGACCAGGTTGACTATATGCTCCCATTTGGGTCCTGCCAGAGGGCAGGAATCTCAAAGCTCAGTTTCTTTTCCATTATCTTCCAGTATTTCAAGAAGAATTCCTTATAGAGGCTTAGTGTTGCAAGAGGATAGGGCTTTTCTAGAAGTGGGAGTTTGCTGTTAAGTCTGTCAGTAGTTTTTTTCTGCTAAAACAATTCCTTGTCAAATGTGATGATCACATTTGAAAGATTCTTTTAGGGCTGGGAGGGACAGAATTAGAGGTCTCTGAGTTGCAGAGCAAGTAAAGTTTTCAGTGCTTTCATTTTTCAAGCTTTGTACCAGCTGATTATTTTGCTGGCAATTCTAGACTTAAAAGTGTGTGATTTCTCATGTTTATTATTGTAACTGTTCAGACTTTAGGAGGAAACTTTTTTTTTGGTGAATGAGTGTTGTCATCTACCTTTTTTTTCTTTTTTTGGTCGCATTCTGATACGGGGAAACTTTAATTCAGGAAGACAAATAACAAAATCCAGGCTGGCAGAACATCTGCTTTGACAACACTCCAAGCAGGATTGCAGGGAAGTGTCATCTTTGCCTATTCGTTATTGCAGAGCTTGTCTTTCCTCTGCATTGCAACTTTGATTTCACCGTAGCATTTAATCTTGGATTTTCGAATCTCTTGCATGGGAAAGGTATATATAACTGGCTTCTCCTGAGACTGCTGGCATATTTTTGGGCAATTTTGTGTTGCTGAAAGGATCAGGCATTAGTAACTCAAAGGAGTGAAGTTGCCTATCTGCAGAAGTTCTTTGGCAGCAATTAAAATTCAGATGGTTTGCATTGTATCAAGGTGCCAGTTCCCCTACAGATGGTGACCAGCTTTTGTCTCCAAGATTTGCTCTTTTTTGCCTTCAGTATATAATAGACCATTAAAATCACACCCATGTTTTAATACATGCAACTAAATATCTTTTAGATGGTAAAAAGTAACTGATAAAACTTTATAACTACAAGCGTAGGTCAGTGTGCAATCTGTGACTTGAAAGTCAGCCTGTCTAATAAAGTAACTCGCCCTCTCTTCCCACCTCAAACATTTACTTATTTATTCATTCATTTTTGTGCAAATATGCATCGTGGCATGATCTTTACCAGGAAAGGGATCTCTGGGAGCATTTATTTATGCCAGCATTCAAAAGAGATGCTGAGCTATAAACATTTCCACCAGAGAAATAGCTGAGCCCCCAAATTAAATGCATATGTCAGAATATCCTTCCTTGACTTGCTCTGACACTGAACATAAACTCTTCATGTGAGCGTTAGCACAAAGCACTAAACTTCTGGAAAGCAAAATCTGCATGTAAGTATTTCTGTATGGTTTTATGTTATTTTTGGCCGATTGCTGGCGTGCTCCTATTCTTTCTGATCACAGAATGCACAAGAGGTGATGGGCCACATGCTGTAGGGCCCACTCTCTGACAGTCATTCAGCAGACATAAACCAGTGTGCTCCAGTTTCCCACATGAAACGTATCTCCAAGACTCAATTTCTTTTTTTTTTTATTAAGTGATGACTTCTGCAAAGAGCAAGGCCCATATTATTTCTACCTGAGGCCAAGCTGTCTCTTGCCATGTCTTCTGTCAACTTTTATCCCAACAAGATTCCCAGTTCTTCTGAGCAGAGTAGCCCAGGTGTTAATCTGATACCTTGTCATTTGTTTTATATCACCTGGAATTGGATTTTGAAACTATTACTCATGCTGTGTGTGTACTGGGATCATTTCTGGAGTAATGTGCTATTCAGTATGAATAATGGTTTTGGAATTTGGCATCTTCTTGGGAGCAAGAACATATCTTGCACTTTCCCTTTTTTTGTTGTGGATAGTGAAACAAAGAGTAGTGTTTCGTGTCATAAACCTAAACAAATAGGATTATTCATCATAATCTATACAGGACATCGTGGGAGATACTTGAAGGACTGAGGCCCAAAGTTTTAATGTCTTTAAGGCCTTCTATATAAATGTTTTAAATAATTAAATGCCATTTATTTTTATGCATTTCTAATGGCACTTTTATCATTCAGAAATTGTCTGTTCACCGGGGTTTTCACAAATATAAAATATTCAAAAGATTAATTTTGCATTTCAGCAGAACTTCATTTGACTTTGTAGATCAAAGTTTTCCAATGTTGATCTATAAGCAAACATCTTGAGGTGGTATAGGCAGAGTAAATACTTAGAAAATAATGCTGTGTATTGCAGTGGCTGTGAATTGACAATTAAGTGACACTTATTTCATTTTGACTGGCAGCGTTTGATTTAAGTGCCTGGGAGTTCATGAGTGCACCTACTAGAATTTGTATCAGATGCACTAAATAAAAGTGGTCTATATTTCCACGTGTGACACTGTTTCAATGGTAGTAACATTAGCTGATTCTTGCCAGATGAGAACACAGTCCCAGGCTTTGTCCGTTCCTTCATGGACATGAATCAGATGTTAGAAACTCTCACTTATTATATCTCAGAGACATGTATAAGAAAGAACCACATGAGGTGCTAAAGAGCTGGTAATTCCATTAATTTAAATTATCTTGATGTATCTGATATAATTGTGCATTTGATGTGGTTTCTGGATACTCTCCTTGCTGAACGAATATCTCTTTAGATAACCACTAAAAGGCACAAATTCCTCCTATCCTCCTCCTTCCAGTGTGGTGATGTATGTTTGGAATGAAACACCACTAATTTTCTCATTGTGACTGGTTGTGTCCTTCCAGAAACCTCAGCAACAATAAGATCAAGGAGATCCGAGAAGGCGCATTTGATGGAGCTTCGGGAGTGCAGGAGCTGATTCTGACAGAGAACCAGCTGGAATCTGTGCATGGGAGGATGTTCAGAGGCCTCACGGGGCTCAAAACCTTGTAAGTGCAAAGATGTGCCTTTGTTCCTTTCTAAGTGCACTGGGGCTGCTCGAGGTCAGTGATTCCTGCTGAAATACCTGTTACTGGACAACAAGTGCTGCTGCTGGGTCTTGCAGCATGGTTGTGAAGTCTTCAGCTTATTTCTAGTTCTGGGCAGGTTTGAGATTTATCTGCTATTTCTGTGAAATAAACAGATTTTCAAGAATTTCAGGAGCAAAATGATGGTGAACCTGGCATGTGCCAAATTTGTGGGCTTGTAATCATTTAATACTTCTACTCTTGTTATTTCCTGTGGAAACAAGGCACGTGGGACTGTGTGCTCTCTCTTAGTCCATCCTCCCACTCCTCCTCCACCCAAATTGGAATTGTTGATCTGCTTTTGAAAAGCCTCATAGTGGGCTAGGAGCTGACAGAGGTAGTGGGCACTCACTGTAAAGTGAAAAGTACCTCTCTTGCATAGTCTGCCCTGCTCTAGGAAGCAAGCACCTGACCAGGTGAGGTCAGTAAATAGACTCTAGGAATCAAAATGCAATTAAAATCTGCAATTTATTCATTAGCCAGAAATGCTTCTTATGTTGCAAGGTATGGCATAATTACTTCAGCCCTTAGTCAAGCATAAAAAGAAATTCAAGTTTCATTTCAAGGACTTTGGTCTGTAATGACAAATATGGAACTTTTGCTGTTCCTTTAACATTTTTTTTTGTGGTTACAGCCATCTGTTCTTTAATTTAATGTATGCACTTTACTAAGGGATTTGAAAATACTGCCCATAGATATTAAATTAATTTTTATGCCATAAAGCAGCCCGTGGCAGTGCTCCTAAACAAAATTCAGCATTTTTTAATAAAAAGATACTTAACATTCAAGCTATCCTGCTGACCTGACCTACATTTCCCCCAGCTGATAAAGCAGTCTAAATATACACAGCATGATATGAGGATCTGTGAGTATAAGTTTTCTTTCAGGAAGGGCACACGGTGCATGGTGAACCATGATATGAAACCAAAGGGTTTGGCTTGAGGGGCACATATTGCTATCCATTAATTGACTTTCTTTCAGCATTAGAATAGTAATCTACTGCATAGGGGCCACATTCCTGAGGGTCATGGTCCAGTTTTTATAAAAGACTGTTTCTGAAATGTAATAAATCACTGTGCAAGGTATTTTAGTGTCCAAATTTGGCCTTCCCATCTTGCAGTTCTGTGTTACCTACAGAGTTGGGGAAATGTTTCCTACTGAATGCCTTACTTCCCTCATTTACTGCCCTGTTCGTTGTAGAGCTTGTGGTCTTGACCTGGCTTTCGGACAGCTTAGTACTCCACCTGTCAGGTGTGTGTCTCTGTGCCCTGTGAGTCTTTCCTGGCACAGTTTCACCCCAGCTGCAATCCCAAAATTACTGAGACCGCAGTGCCTCTGATGGGGACTGTACACAGAGAGCAGTAATGCAACAGCAACATCGTGTTCAGCCCTCAAACATGATGGCCCTGAATTTCTTCCCAGCCATGTTTAATCTCTGTTTGGTATTTTTAGGTATCACTGATGTAGCATTTAAATGCCCAACTGGCAGACACCAATCTGAGATTTAAATCCAAACTCCTCAGGGAGCCTGAATTTTTGTTGTCCGCTGCATGAGTTTGATACCAAGATGTTTAAGCTTCCTCAATTTGGAGGATCAATTCACTGGAACAGCAGCATGAGCTGCATGTATTTTGTGGATTTTTGCTTTAATTACTGAATAATTTCTCACCTAAGTAGGAGAATCACAACAGTGCAGTGGTGTTTACAGACCCAGCTATTGATTGGCACACAGTGTAACAAATACACATGAGCCTTTTTTGCAATGGAGTGAAACAAGATACTCCAGTCTTTCAGATTAATTGGGCTCTATCGTGGAGTTCATTGTTACCATAACAACTCCGAGAGATGTATCTTCCAAAACACAGCACTGATTCATCTGGTACAAGCACTGAGCAAAAATCATTTTATAGGATGATTACTGTTTTTCATCTTCTCAATTAATGATGATAATGACATTTCAGAGCGTGTGCTAGGTCTGGGAATCTTTCCTAAGCTATTCCTTGATTTCTGCTGAGGATGCTGTTCCCTTCCATACCCTTGCAGTGTGGATTACAAAAAACACCCATGATAGTAGCAGAAATAATGCAACTAATATTGTTATTGTCACACACTTCTGGGAGTCTTTCTCAATTGAATTCTGAAATACGTCCTGACTTATGATTATCCCGACTCTGATATTTACTAAATTGAGCCTTTAATTTTTATTTCAAGTTTGTCACTAGTCATAATTGTAATTACATACTGCATTCAGATATGGATCTCCCCATCAGCTTCTAATGTTGTGTGGAAGAGATGTGTTTTAAATTCATGAGACCGTGTTTACATGAATCTAGCCCTCCTCTGGCTGTGTTCTCCTTCAGCAATCAGTAAAAACAGAGTGCTTTCCAAAGCCTCTTTTGATGCCCTTGGTAAAGGGCCTCCTATCCTGAAATTATACCCCCTCCCAGCAGTTCCTAATTCCCTGTTTTAATCCTTGCAGGATGCTGAGGAGCAACTCTATCAGCTGTATAAACAACGACACCTTTGCTGGCCTGAGCTCAGTGAGGCTCCTTTCTCTGTATGACAATCACATCAGCACTATCACCCCTGGAGCCTTCAGCACATTGGTCTCCTTGTCTACAATGTAAGTCATCTTTTTATGGCATGAACATGCCATGCTGCTGTTACTCTGTGCTTTCCTCTTGAAAAGACAACCTTGCAGTTTGTATCGAAAACCTTACTCAGGGAAAGAAAACTTTGTCCCAGGTTTGGGGGATACAAGGTGTGATTTAGAAACACATTTGAATTGCTTCAGCTGGAGTGGCTGAAAACACTTGGAGGTTGGCAGCCTCAGGCAGGATGACTGTGGGTTTTGCTGTGTCATAGCCCAGTGCAATGTGCAGTAGAAGTTCACATAAAACAACCTCTGCAGATTCAGAAAGATGTAGCTTATCGTACACTTCAGCTCCCTGAAGCTGCTTTTGTTTCAGTAGAGTCTGATTTTGTGAGAACAGCTTTCTTGGATTTCAGTTAAATTAGTTAAATATCAGAAGAAATCTACTAGCTAATGCCTAGATTTTTAGAACAACTGAAGAACACAAAACAATCAAATCTTACTGAATGTGAATTTGAAAATCCCAACCCAGGATTTCTGTTAATTCTCTTATACTTCTCATTCCTCCTTTGGAGTATGTCCCATGTTTCTTACGTACTTTTAAATGCTTTTTGTAGTGTGTCCATTTTAATAAAGTGCAGACTGATAAATATGGAAAGAAAGTCTGCCCTTTGTTTCCAGCTGTGAGTGGGGACCCTGGTGTTGCTGTTAATGGAAGTTGTCTGTCCTGGAAACACTGCCTAATTGTCCAGTCAAAATAAACTAGTGGTGCTATTGCATTTCAGCTTTGGAAAGCATTCTCCTTCATATTTGGAGGAAGAAAGGAGTGTTGAATCTCAGCTACTTTGTTGCTCACACTTTTCATTTTGTTGTTATAACTTTTCACCAGAAAATCGGTTATCATTTTGGCATTAGCTCCGTGCAGCATAAGGAACACAGACTCTTCATCCATTTACGTTTTGTAATCCCAAAAGTCTCCTTGAAACTGATGGACACAAAGAGGAAAACAAGCAGATTGTTTTTACTGACTGTTTTCAAGTCACTGGTCAAGGCAAGTGGTACTTGCTGAAAGCTTGTTCTCACTGTGCTGCAGGCAGTGCCTGCTCCTTGTACAGTTGTCTCTGTGCTTCCTTCCACGATTCCTTTTGTACTTGGGACTCTCTGAGTCAGTCTGTAAAGTCTTGCATAGAATTGTGTTTGTCATGTTTTGTTAGTAGCCTATTTTCTTATTTTTTCAGCTGTGGAAAAGAGACTGTTGCACTTTCTAGCAAGAGCAATTAAAGCTGCTGCTAATTAGAATGCATTGCTTTGGCACTGACTTGTAATCCTGTTGGTTCCTGGCTGTGTCTTGATGAAAAAGTTTGTTCTTCGGCACATTTTCATTCTGTATTTGATCTACAGACAGAAGAGGTGTGCTTTTGACTTCTTTAGACATTGGTTTAAGGCTATAGTGATTTTTCACATATAAATGCAAAATTCAGCTGTGTTCATTTCCCAGCAGTTCTCTGTTGTAGGTGGATATATTAGATGACAACATTGCTGCAGTTTGATAGTATGACTGCTTTTCCTGTTCAGCCCACACTCTGGGAGTTAATTGGGTATTGTAATGACTTTATTTTTACATCTATTGATATGAGCCAAAAATTCCTGCAAAATTCCATTTCCATTTTTATATTGGCATACTTACAGCACTAAAAAATGTTGCTCCTATTGTTCTTACTCCTTGTGACTCAGCCTCATTGATATTCTCAAAACACGGACAGCTCTGACAGTAATACCCTGACTAATGGTTTTCAATAGGGGAAGAACATTTATTTTGTAAGTTATTGATAAAAAAATAGCAGGTTTTTATTTTTTATTAGTCAAACTTGCTAGTGTAGCATCTTAATTTGAAGTGTGCTTGTACTTGTGCATACAGAGAGTTCAGTCATGTCTTTCAGTCCTTACACAGCCAAGTGGACATATTTGCAAGCAGAACTGGTTTTCCATGGATTATTATTCTAATAGGTGCACGGAGCTAATGCCAGAATGATAACTGGTTCATCAGAATAACATGCCAGTGTTCTAGGATAAACTTAATCTGAATTCCAGAATATATTTCCAGCCTAATTTCAAAAACACCCAGATCTGTTTCAGCATGTTTTTTTTAACAGGTCACTAGAATCCATTTAAATAGTTAATATTCTATGGCTTCTTTGCAATTTTGAAGAGACATTTGTAGTAGGATATGCATATTTTATTCGTCAAGACTTCTATTTCCCCTTGATTTTAAAAATACGTCTGTGTCCTTGAGTAAACACTCCTGAATTTAATGATAGTACAACATCTCTGCTAGAAGTTTGATTGCTGTATTTCTCTTTGAGTGGTTAAATCCCTATCTTACGTGGAGGAACTCTGATTATTAATGATGAATTTTTACGTCAGTTTGTCCGCCTGACATTACTGTTGGTGATTTGAGAACTCCACTTGAATAGCCAGGTTGGACAGTAAAGCTTTTGCATATAATCAGCTTTTCCAGACCTTACATTTCAAGCCAGGAAGGGAATCTCTTTTCCAATGTGATACTTTAAAGAGAGCTTTGATCTTACGTTTTTATCAAAAGTTGCATCACAGATTTGCCATGGAAAGAGCATTTATGTATAGGCATGTACACTGCATTAAAGCAAAAAAATCACTGCTCTGCAGTTGGAAAAGGATGAAATTTAGATGTTGCTAAAGTAGCAGAAGGACATGCAATTGCTGACAAGATAAATTTGTCCTTTTTTGCCCAGAGTTATTTGAATTCCAAAATAGTAGATTTGCTTATTTATTAATTTAATGTGTAGCAACCCATTTATTTCTTTCTTATTTCCTAAGAAAAGCATAATCCAAATTCTAACCTAAGGATTTAATGAATTTGGTCATATGTTAACCTGTGTTTGCCAAGAAGAAAATGAGGGTTTGTGGATAGTTACTGCTGCTCAGCTAGCAAGCAGTAGCACATTAAATCAAAGCAGTCTCTCCTCTCTAGACAAGGATAATTACTATTTTTGGAGCATTTTCTCAATTAAATGATGGAATGTTTCTGAAACTTTTTGATATATCTCAGTGAGATGCTCTCTGGATGTGCAAAATGTTCTTTACAACCCAGAGCTGCTGGTATTCCAGAAACCTGATTATACACACCTGCTGTTTGTTTCCAATTGTGGCTTATTTAATTCTCAGGCTCTGTGTCACGGAGGTAGTTCTGTGAACATGATCTCACTCTCTTCCACCAGTGGAACAAATGGCCTTTGAAGTGTTCGTTGGCTCCCTCAGCGTTGGCGGTTCAGACATTTGGTTCGAGCACTCTGTTCGTGCCAAAGTAGATCAGCGTGGAAAATACACAAGGCATCCTGCATGTGGTCCCATTATGGATTTCAAGAAAATGGAAAACAATTCAGAAGGAAAGCAGCTAGAATTAGAGTAGTGCTTTCAGGGCTTCTCTGCACCTTCTGTCTGAAAGCTCCCGTGTAACCTGTTGGTTTTCTCACCTCTCTGTGGCAGGTTTGAATCCTGCTCAGCCTGAAGCAGGTTCAGTGTTGTTATTGCTGAACATTCTGCTGAGTTTTCTGCTCCCCCCCCAGTTCTCCTTCTCCACGGTGTCCAATAGCCTGTGCTAGATCCACGTGTGTGATTACAGCAGTGACTGAAATGGGCTGTTCTGCAGTGCCAAGAGCAGCTGTAAATCATATTGTGGCTCTGTGAAGTTGGCCTAGAACCTATAGAATGTAGGAGTTGGTTTGGGTTTGTTTTCTTGCTGCCACACCTCAGTGGAGCCATATGTGTTTGTCTTCAGCACTATTGTTTTCTGAAGGAACTGCTTGGCTGAAATCCTTTAGGTTTGTGAAAGTGCATTGCAAGTGAAGGCTTACAAGATCTTCAGCTACTACACCTGCATTTGCAGTACCTGTTTCTTGGGCCTTATAATTTCTTGTCTCAAAGAAATTCTTGATTTAAAGAAATTTCATTATCATCTTTTTGTACTACCAAAATAATAACTCTCAGACATATTCACACATGACATGCAAATTCCATCAGTGTTAGTTTAGATACTTCATTTTCCATACAGAAGCTCTGACAGCTCATTTTTTCTTCCATGAGGCATCCTCAGACTGAAGCTGTTTGTTCTCCCTCTCTCTGTACATAACATAGTCAACTTCCTCTTTTTTACAAGTGAAACAGCAAGTACTTCGGTTTATAAATATATCTATATATTTAGATATTAGTTACAATCCTAGTCCTTGTATAAAACCTACATAGAACTTCCCTGATCTGAAGGATGGAGGAGGGATCTCATAGAAACAGATGGCAGGGAAGAGCTTGGACTTGGAGCCCCTCATCTTTGTGCAGTTATTTCAGTATTTCTGTATGTTCATTTCTAATGCACTCGTGTCTTGTTCCCTTGCAGTAATTTGCTGGCCAACTCCTTTAACTGTAACTGCCATTTGGCCTGGCTGGGAAAATGGCTGAGAAAGAAGAGAATTGTCAGTGGAAATCCACGCTGCTTGAAACCCTTTTTCTTAAAGGACATTCCAATCCAAGATGTAGATGTCCAGGACTTCACCTGTGACGGTAAGAAAATCCAATTAATTTTGGCATTTGTGATAATGTTGGCAGCTCTGTGAGAATGTCCCTTCATGTCAAATAGTACTGCAGGATAAACATTTCAGTTTAGTGATGAACAAGACAGCCACCTAGAGATGATCACTGTTCTCTATCAGGAGTTTATTTTTATTCTTGGTTTCCAGTTACTGAATTTATACTATTTGCACCTAAATATAAAAATGAATTTACTATAGACAAATGTTCTGCTTTATCTAATCCTGTGTATAATCCTGGGCCTTCCTTCCACTTCCTTATTTATACACTTAGTTAACACTCTGAAGCCAGTGGGAATGGTGCTTGTTTGGAAAGTCTTTTAGTTTTGGACACTGTTCAGGGTCACCAGTAACAGATATGAATACAGGGAATTAAAAAAAAACCTTAGATATTATTTTAAATGACTCAGTGATGCTTAATACTTTGTTGGGTCTATATTTAAAAGAAAATATCCTGACATTTCTTTCATTTTCCAGTTAGTTTTTTTTGACTTCTGATCAAGCAGATTTTAAAGAAAATAGTGAGGAGAAAATTACCTGATGACTGCACAGCTAACTTGACTTGTAGCATGTTAAGACCAGATAGGCTGGAGCTGCAGTTAGTCATAGCTCTAAAGAGACCATAAGAGTGATAGAAGTTTCCTACTAAGAGTAAAAATTAATTTCTATCCTAGTGAGCAATCTGGCAACAGGCCCAGGTACTTGGGCTCAGAGTTCAAGGCACCCAAGTTTAGTCATTAAAGAATCATTTACTTTTAGTTTGGGAGGAAAAAAAAAATCCTGGTCCCCAAAATGACATTTTACACTTGGGAGAAAAAAAGAAAAATCCTTGTGCACAAGATGTCATTCCACACTTGGGATCTTTCTCTGTCATTCAGTCACTCAGAGCCCTGGGGAATGAAAGGTAGGTGGTGGCAGGGTGTGAAATGCAGAACACAGGGGGAAATTAAATATGCTGAAAAAACGTGCTCTTTCTGCAGGTTTGTGAAGGACTTTGAATTTTGTTTCCAGTCATTAAGCTCAGCTGGGGAGAAAAGTTAAAAAAAAAAAAAAAAAAGAAGTCATCCCTATTCCTCTGTAGGCTGGTGGTGCCTCCCCAGCCCTCTGAATGCAAATGATTCCCTACCCGTGCAGTTCGGGGTCATCCTGTTATCTTATATCAGGGCTTCCAGTCTTATTCTTTAATCTCAGTGCTTGTGGGTGCCTCCAGCAGAGAGAAGAAAGGAACAGATCTGCCTCAATTAGTCCTTGCATCAGTTAAAAGGCAGAGCCAGGCAGCACACAACAAGGGCAGGCTGTGTGCTCTGTGTCTGTGCTGGGCAGCCCGGGCTGCCTGTGCTCACACACAGTCCTGTGGTTCCTCTCCCTGTCATCCCAGGAATGTGCCACTAAGTGTTTCCTTTCGTGTGCATCGTGATCCTGCACCGTGCATGTGCCTTGTGTTTTGCAAAGCCTGTTGCTTTTGGGGAAAATCCATGCTTTAATGTTCTTAGCTTCAAAGAGCCGGTTTCTTCTGCAGAAACCCTATTGTTCTTCAATTAAAAGATTTAATCTGCTGTTTATGGACCTTTGAAACCGCTTTTGGAGAAAGTAGGTATTTTTATGTGTGCACAGATGGATTGCCAGCAGTTGGGAGTATTCTGCTTCACGTTGCTGTTTGCCTGGCTATCGTTGTCAAAAACAATGAGGCTTTACAATTCAGATGATAAACAAAGTGCCAGGCTGACTTCAAAAAATAAAAAATAAACATCTAAAAGCTGAATTTTATAAAAGTCTTCCTAAAGCAGGGTAGGTAGTGAATATCATGTGTCTAGATGAATTTAAGGGCATCTTAAATGACGGTCTTAAATTCGTCGTAATTCATTAAATTAATGGTTAAGTTCTCCATTTCCTCTGGGACATTGTGGGTGGGGGAAGGATCTGGGATTCACAGGACTGATTGGGCTGCAGTTTGCAGAATTACAAAGTAGATTCTCCTTAAGAGTATGACTATTCAGTTTATGAACTGGTCATGTTGCCTGTATGAAGGCTGACCCAAAGCGTTGGATCTACTTTAAAATGTCGTGATGGTTCCCATGGATTCAGGGGTGTCCCTCCTTGGTCCTTGTCAGTGGCTTTATCTCCAAAGAGCCTGATTTGGGCTGGAAAACTCACTTCCCCGTATTCCACCTCTCTCCCTGTGCAGGTAATGATGAGAGCAGCTGCTTGCTTTCACCTCCTTGTCCTTCCCAGTGTACCTGTGTGGACTCCGTGGTTCGCTGCAGCAACAAAGGGCTGCGGATGCTGCCCAAAGGAATTCCCAAGGACGTGACTGAGCTGTGAGTTACCTTTTACCTCGCCCCTTTCATCAGAAGTTCCTGAAATTACATCATAGGGAGGCTTTGGAGGTCCCTGGGGGGTTTGCCTTTGACTTCAGTGATTTTGTGCTTTGGTGCTTCCCCATATGTTCTGACCGTAATTTCTGTACTTATTTGTCCCTTGACTGAATAAATTGCTCTGTAATGGGAACAGGGTTTATCTGTCCTTGTACCCATTAATTCTGGGTGTAGGGAACAAATGCATATATTAGTATCAAGTAATCCTGTAGCACTTCTGCAAAGCCCAAGCTCACAACAGGCAGTTTGAAGGGATGGTGGAAATAAGTTCCTGAGTTACGCAGCTGTGAGCTAATTATCCTCTGAGGAGATTAAAAAAAAAAAAAAAGGAAAAAGAAAGCTGGTCATCGAAACAAGGAATTCTTTTCTCCAAACCTCATGAAATGGCTAAAATAACAGACAATTAAATTATATGGTAAAGTGAATTCATCCTAGTTGAGAACCATCTTCCTTGTTGTCTTTTCATCTACTTTATACTGGATTTTCTTTCCATGGAAAGAAAATAACACTGGTGGAACTGCTTGGCTTAAACAGTTGGCAGTAGAAATACTGAGCTTTTCCCCTTTAGGCCCATATTCAAATCTATCCCAGGTGAGTCGTTACTGAAACTTGTTACAATCTCATCAGCATTGCTATGTGAAAATAATTGGTTGAGTTAGTTGTATGTTCAGTGAATTTTATAATGAATTAAAATCTGATTCTGCTATTTTCTAGTATCTAGGCTTATTTTTACTCCCTTCACAGTGGGACAATGGGGTTTACACTCTTTTTACCAGTCTTGTAGTCAAATATTGTTGCTGAATGAGAAGGGTACTGGATGTGCTTGTGGTAACTCAAATTAACATGGAAATTTTGCATTAATGAATACATCCTTGGAACACCATTGACCAGGGCATGCTTAATAGTGGTTTGCATTAAAAGCCACATCCTGGCCTGTATTCTCTTATATATTGCCATCAGTGGTAAGAAGCCTGCAAGGTGGTTTCTGCTCTGCTCTTGTTCGGGTTTCATTGCATTCAAATGGGACTTGCCAACACTAAGATGTCACAGATGTTACTTTGATTTCCACTGCCACACCGGGGAATTTCTATGTTTGAATTTTGCATATTGAGTTTTACTGATATTATCTGATACACTGACAACGTAACTTTCACAAAAAGAGTGAAATTAATCTCACATTCTTGAAAACTGCTATATTTCTTAACTGTTTCTTGGCAAATAAGGCAATAGCCTGGAACTGAGCAGTTTGAGTTCATAGGAGTTTACGTGACTGTCTTCTTCAGTAGGAACCTCTTGGCTGTGCAAAACTCTAGTGCAGCTTTCTGCTTTCCATCCAGAAATGTGTCAGCAGAACACTGTCAGCCATGGACTGCCTGGCTTTGAATATTTCATGTTCTGCAAATATAACCTTGAATCTGTCCCAGCTGTCTCAAAATTCAATCCTGATCTCACTCTCAACCAACAAAAATTGAGCTCCTTATTTGTATCTATACCAAAAGATGGGCTGCAGGTACTGAAGCAAGAAATTTTATGTGTTCGTGGAAACTGTGACAAGAATGAAATATGTAAATAACAAATAATCAATCTTACTCGCCTCTCTTCTGCATCCAGATTGAGATAAAGATGTTGCCCATCATCTAGAAAGGACTATATCGTGCAGGTTCCAAGTTACCAGTGTGAACTTACACATTTTAATTGTTCTGTGTTTGAGAATTGCCATTGCTGCTGTGATAAACAGTATCCCCTGTGCAGCTCCACCTCTTGCCTCATCTCCAGGGCAGCTGGAACCTGGCAGAGAGAACCCATTAACTTTCTGGGCACAGGGTGAAAGGGAGTTATCTTTTTCAATATATTAACACTCAATAAGATAAATAAGTAAAATACCCCCATTTCCTTAGGGCACTCCTAGATCCCTTGAACTGTCTCCTAAGCCTGGAGTATCCTCTAGAAGCTGTTTTGTTTCTGTGGTGGCAGTGGATGACTGTTTAGCACTTGAAACCAGAATGCTGCTGAGGTACCTGTTGCAGAAGATCTCAGTGCTGTTGGATGTCTAGAGGGAGCCACAGCAGCCTCCAGGGCAGGGCTACCTTCACCTTCCTCATTGGTACAGCCCTCAGAGGTGCTCAGAGACACTAAAAACCCTTCCCATGTTGCCACTGCCCCCACTCTCCTTCCTCACTCCCACATCCAAGACCCCTGGGCAGTGTCCTGGGCTCCCTGTGCTCCCACCAGGCACTCGCCCAACTCCACGGTCACCGAGGACAGAGGTGGTGACAAGGGGACACAAGGACATGAAAACCCTCTTGTCCTGGCAGCCCACAGCCCCCTCCCTGCAGGAGACCTGAGCAGGGATAGGATTCAGGGGAGCATTTTAGTGCAGCTTTTCTGAATGCACCAACCTGACATTCGTAAACTTCCACTATTGACGTGTTCATTTACCAGGCACATGAATTGCAGTGCTTTTTTATTTAACTGCAGTGGTTTTATACAACATGGCTTAAGGGAAAAGAGCTGCCACGTATCTAGTTAAACCAGTCTGTTGTGGCTGAATACAGCCTTCTCAGAAGTTCTTTTAAATTCTTTTAGAGGTCTTAAAATGGTCTTAAAACAGGAATCCTTTCCTTGTAACAGCTATTAAATAGCAATGTGCAAAACTGAACATATCTCTTGCACAGGCACACAGGGAAAATGTTACCCTTTCTGGGTCAAATTTCACTGTACCTAAGCTCAGCAAAAAAGATCACCAGCAAAGTTTTATTGCATGGTGGACTGGAGACACAGGCTCACTCCTTCCAGCTTTCTTCCAGAGTTTCTGGTTTGGATGTATATGTAGACAAGACATGTGAAAACCATTATCTCCTTCATATTTAGAGCTTGGGATGACAGGAGACATCCCTATGTTTGGTTTGTACCACCCTTGGGAGGAGGGATTACCTTGGCAGGGAAGGCTTCCATCTAGAACAGAGTTGAAAAGATCACTAAGTCTCCTGGCTTTTCAGAGGAATGATGATGCAAGAAATTTCTAATTCCCATTTAGTCCTTCACAAAACCCCATCATCGTGGGCAAGCTTTCTTCCAGCTTCTTGGGAATACGAAGATAATTTGTTGTTTCTTGCAAATCCCTTTGCTGTATATTTACAAACTGCCTGCATTTTTTTCCCCTCACTGTTTGCCCTGAAGAGAAGCCTTGGGTTTTTTGACCATACTCAGTTTTCTGGTCCAGATGTTCAGAAGTAAAACGTTCATGCAGTGAGCTGGTTTGGAACTTCACCTCACTGCTGCTTAGTGTTTTAGGCTTTTCTTTTCTTCTACTTTTTTTTCCCAAATCTGTTTGAACCAAGTTTCCCATGCTCTTTTTCCTTTTATGTATTACCTCAGTGTGTGAACACTAGGTTTTTTTTCTTTTCTTCCACAAAAGTATAGTCTATTTCTAATAAAGTCTTATCTGACAGCATCCAGCTGCTTTTATGGACCTACAGCAAATAATATTTTGCACTGGGGAAAAACATTGGAGGCAATTATGTGGACGGCGTGTGCACAAGCTGTAACATAATGAGTGTGGTGTGTTTTAGAATAAATATGTACTCATCATGTCATCTCTAGGCTCCAAATGTTGTCATGACACTGAGCTATAGGATTGCACTGGTGGGATTGTTAGGAAAACCTGCATCCATAGATCATTGTTAGTGATTGTTTTTCTTTCCATTTATATTAGTACATACTAATATTTGCGTTACTTTGGCCATTTCTCTTTCTCTCCTTACAAACCTTCCCTCTCCTATTTCTGTTTCTCGTTCTTACAAGGTTTCTGTGCTTGACACATCAATTTTCATGTCTACCTGGAGGTATTTACCACCAATCTCAACCTTCCTTTCCATCTCCAGAGGCGCTTGTGATTTCTTTTGACTTGTGACTAAAACCAGTGGCTTGTACTGGGCCGTGCAAATTGGTGCCATAAATATTCTCAGAGCAGTTAGTTATGATACATGTAGAATGTTGTAAGAGTTTAGTACCATTTTTCAGTTTGCCTGTGCTGCTGCTGATCAAAGGGAAGCTCTGGAGTGAGATATCTGATGGAAATCATCTGCTTGAGAATGCAAATGCTCTTGCTTGTCTGGAAATCCACTGTTTTACACACTGACCCTTAACACGGGCTTCAGTGAATTTTCCTGTGATAATAAAGGAGAGAAACAATTTAGATCAAAGCTTAGGCTTACCTGGTCCTGTGTCACGAGAGGTTTTACACCCTGCTTAATTCTGTGTGGAGGGAGATTCTCCCGTTGAGAGAAGGGATAGCTCTGTAGAGGATATTTTAGTTACAGATGAAATACAGGACTTAATCTGCATTTCAAATCTGATAGTTTAGAAAAAGTAAATGGTAGCAATACTATCAAATAACGTTTTCAATGACTGGTAAAGTTTGAGTAAATATGAGAAATGTGACATTAGCACTAATAGAGACTAAAAGTATGTTTAACTTTAGAGCCTTCACTTTCCTCAAACACCCCTGTGTTTCTGTGTGTCAGACATGTAGGTTGTGATCTGTACAGCAAATACAGCAAAATCTGGAGTCCAAATTTGCCACAGCTTAAGAAAGTTCAAGGTCCAGATTCGTACCCAGGTCCACACTTGAATTTCGGTTCTTCTCAAGAAACTGTAATTGAAGCTCTTAAAAGTCCTGCTTTGTGGATGTTTCATCTTTCACAGCCCAATTCTTTTCTAGATCACTGTTTTTAGGACCTTAAACTTGACTCAAAATGTTAGGATATTTGGTATCTGCATCAAAAAATTTCGGAGTGTAACTTAATTTTATAGCTTCATAAGATTGTCAAGCATCATCTTTTTTTTGTGTGATGTAGCATTCTATATGAAATAAATAAGGAAATTAAAGGGAAGGCTTTGTGCCTTTTCAATTACTGCCTGAGAACTGATTTTTCTCTCTCCAGTTTCTTCTCTTAGCACAGATTGCCACTGTGAGCTTGACTTTATGGCTGAGTAGACATTTCAGTACAAAAAGGAGTCCAAGTGATTCAAATTGTTACATGATGCTTTGGCACCTTGTGCTGGTTATATCACCTCCAATCCAAGTGGTTTCAGTACTAAAATAGACCAGTTGGAAAAAGAACAGCTGTCATCTTTTATGCATAGCTTTAAATTTTTTATGTGCAATGTTAGTGTGTGTGAAAGGTGCTGGATGAGCCCTGGGGCCATTCCCACAGTGCCAGCCATCCTGGCCACTTACCCATCTCCAGCCATGTTTTCCAAGAAGCTTTTCCAGGTAGGAGGGAGGTGGCTTTCTGTGAGAACTGAACACATATTTTGGTGGGTTTTTTGTTTTGTTTTGTTTTGTTTTTTTCAATTTTTTCTTTGGTAATTTCTTGTTGTCATCATTGAGAGTTGAGGATTCCCAGCAGCATTCACAGGGTAAAAAACCAATTTCCAATCTGATATTTAAACTAGAGTCTAAAAACTTCAGGAAGCAAATGAGGTTGTTTTGGATACTACTCAGTGTCTGTATTAAGGCAACTGACACTCACTCTTGACTCTGTATATTAATAAATTTATTCCAAGCATTAAAATTAAACATAGATTTTTCATTCATACCAGAATTTCTTTGCATATCAGATGCCATGGACATCATCTTCCTTTGGCTAAGGACTGGAAAGAATTTAAAATGTAATCTTCCCTCTACATCCCTCTTTTATGGATATTTTGTTTTGTTTGGGCAGGGGTTCTCTAGCTTCATACGTGGTATTTTATTTGTATATATGTACCCATGTACAACTTTTGTAACTCTCTCTGCCCATTCACCCTCAGGGATAATTCTGTTACTCACTGTGTTCAGCTTCCAGTCCTTTTGCAGCCCCCATCCATCATGTTCAGCCCAGCAAGGTGGGGAGCTGCTGCCCCTGCACCCCCCAGCTCTGACAGGGGCCTTCACTTGCAGCCATTGGTTTCTTCAAATATTGCAGCTCAGATCCTCCTGATTCTTGGCAAACTCTTATGCCCTAAAAGCTCTGTTGGTTTTTTTGTTTTGTTTTTTTTTCAAATTCCCTGCCTTTAAATGTGCTTTCAGAATGAAATGCTTAGGAACTGCTGCCATGCTTTGGATAATGTGGTGAGAGGTTTAACAGTGGTGAATTGTTCTTATGTGTGCACGAAAAGTGTGTTATTGGTACTTTTTCTGAGTAAAATTGTGTTTGTTCAGAAACTATACCACTGGTATAAGTATTGCAGTTTTCTGCTAGCACATTTATATAACCATCAAATTGCTGCAGTGCAAATCCAGAGCTATTCAAAGCAGATCTTCTGTAGGAGTTTAACTCCAGGGGTCTGCATGTCTATGTTAGTCTGAGTCATAAAGAACTGGATTAAAATGTGCACCCTTGACTTTTGATTGCAGCAGAAAGCAAAATAGGAGGGAAAAAACCTTGGCTCACTACCATCAGTTTGTTTAAATTGCAGGCTGTTTCTTATTGAGATCAACAAGAGAATATCCTGAAAATATGTTTCTGAAGAGTTCAACATATTGCAAAAGCTGAGTCTCCTTTCTTAAACGAAAGTCATATATAACTTCCAAATACATAATACATGACCTGCTTTTGATTTCCTTTGGAAATCCTTTGGATTTTACATTTGAAATAAAGGCCGGAACCTTGACCTATCCTCTTGCATGGGTTTGGGATTTGTGATTTTCTGGGATGAAGGAGAAGGCACAGGCTCCCCGTGACTCGCTGCGTCCACAGCAGAGCGTGACTGGGGGAATGAGACGTGGCTTGCCCCATTTAAACAGTAACACATGGGGCTGATCTGAGGATCTACATAACAATTTATGGTGTGAGTTCACCAAAGAACTCTGTTTTCAAAATAATTTATGACAAATTTAGCCAAAAGGGAGCAAGTGACTTTACACTTGCTGACTGTGGATGTCCATGGGAGGTGTGAGTGTGGCACAACGAACCCATACTCTGGTTGGTGACAATCTTTGTCAGCAGAGCAGCTGTCCCTGCTTTTAACTGTTGGATGTGCAACTCTGTCACTCAGATCATTGTCAATGGAGAGATTAATTTGTGCAGTAGGCTTTTTTCATTGAGAAAGAAATTTGCTTTTGGTTAAAAAGTCCAGAAGGCAGTAGTCCTGCCTTGCCCAGGCTAATCCTGGCAGGAATTAGGAGAGCTGCAGTGCATGGGCTAAGGTAACTCTGCCTGATGGCATCCTGTGCACGGGCAGGAGGGATAACTGTGAGGCTGGTTGGAGTAGTTCAGTTGGAGAAGTTCAGCTGAAAAGATATCTGAAGCAGCAGCAAAGGGTGAGAGGGCGTTATGCTGAAATAGAAGGGGGGGAAAATGATGTGACAGTTATAAAATGTATTATGCAAGAAATTCTGTTAGTGTTTATAGGCTTTTATTTTTAAATGATGTAAAAATAAAGTTTGTGGGAAAATTTTCTTGGATTTAGTTTACACAAGTATCTCTGTGTTGTTACAGTTAATGTAGAGGGGGAACATACAGCACAATAATAATCTATTATAATTGTTGTTTGCTGTAGTAAAAGTAGAATAAGGAGGTCTGTTGCCAAAGAAAAGGAAATTGTATGTGTGGAATAAAAATTCTTAACATAATTATCAGATTCTGTTTTCAGCAGCAGAGGCAGCACATTAAGTGTTCTGATGTCTGTGGGCTGCATTTCCTGGCTACACTTGATTATATTTCAAAACATGCCACATCAATTGCATTGTCTGTCTATCTTGGAAAAAATCCCACAAAGTATCTTGCAAGGAAGGGAAATATCATTTCATCTTTTATCCCCACCTGTGAGGGAAAAATCCCTTCCTCCTACACGGTGCTTTCTGAGAAGCTTGGTTTTGTTTCCCAGGTAGATGTGGCTTCTGGCAGATGTCTGGAGGATGCCCTTGGCAGTGCCATGGCACCACAGCAGTCACTTTCCACTGGAGACTTATCCCTTTGGTATCCTCCAGGGATGCAGTTTCACCTAAAAGCCAAAGTTAAGGAAAAAAACTCCAGCTCTGTCTCTAGTTTATTGTAATAAACAGGACTCCCCCACACCCAATTGCTACCACAGGTCAGCTGTGGAGTCTGGAGTACCCATGCTCTCTTCTGGGCAAACTTTTTGAAAGTATTGTATTTGTTCAGGGTTTTTCTCTTGGTTACTCACTGATCATGTTTCTTCAGTGGGGAAAAACTGCAAAATGCAGGCCCTGTGTGCCTGTGTGAGGACATGGGATTATCCCAAGGTTTTAGCCCTACTGTGCATGTAAATACATAGAGACGTAATCAATGGTGTCTCAAACAACTTTCCTGCTGGAAACACAAGATATTTTATTAAACACACTTAGTGCCTGTAGGAGGAACCTCTATTCAAAGAGAGCTTGGTCTTTAGTCTTGAATTTACACCAAGTTTTCTTCCTGTTCCAGCACACTGTGAACAGGAAAGGTGAGGAGGGTGTATGTGCCATAGACAGAATTGCTGTGATGGATGTGGCATCAAACTTGTGGATGTTTCTGTTGACACTGGAATAAGTGGGACTTCTTGCAGCACAGAGATGTGGCAGTGCAGCTCCTCTTCCCTTTCTGGCTGTACAAGGAACTTACCCTCACAAGGCAAACCTTCCCTAACAGGGTCAGGGAGCAGTCAGTGCTGTTACACGAACTTGTTAAAGGTAACTTTAAGTTCAGGGCACAAGCCATGCAATTTTTCTCCCTTCCTTCTGTTGCTGTCATAGGAGAACCAAATGGTCATTTCTGTTTGCTGTAGGCCAGAGATCCTTTATTCGCTTCCAAGTCTTAAAACAAACAAAATAAATCAATAAGCTGCTGTCGTGCTTTGCATGTGGGGTAATTCACTTATAAAGGGAAAACTGCTAGAGTTCCAAAGCAATGAATCAAAGGTAATTTCATTAGTGACTGACTTTATATTTTCCTCATTCATGGTGCCGATTGAGTGACACAAGTTCTTGTTAGTATGTGTTTGTGTAATTGTCAAATCTGACTTTTTTCAGATACTTGGAAGGAAATCATCTGCCTGCTGTGCCAAAGGGGCTCTCTGCCTTCAGACACCTGACACTGATGTAAGAAACACGTGGTTTCAATGGCAAGAAAATTACATGACTCTTTCTGCCCTGTGCTGTGGGTGGAACATAAATAATTAGTATTTTGGGGGGGTGGGGTGAAAAAAGCCCCACAAAACCCCCAAACCTTCTGTAATTTGAATTTGGAAAGAATTTCACAGTGGCCACTGCTGCCAGTAAGTGTTCATAAAGAGTGAGGTGCCTGAGAAACCCCTTGCTCTGCTGGAGCTCACGGCCCCTGCGAGAGGACTGAACTCACCCAGGCTGCTGCAGGTTCACTTGGCAGATTTATCTGTGCAAAGCTGTAAAGGTCATTAACAGAGGAGATGCATTAATTTGTGCTAGGTGAGGCAGTATTTATAATGCTAAGGCAGTGATAATTTGCATAGCTGTTTGTGCTATGAAGTGTCACGGAGACAGAGGCGCAGCTAGACTGTGTTCAGTAAAGTGCTGCCTGACACAGGAGTGAAATTCCCTGCCCAAAACCATTTATCAGAAATTTTCAAATGCTGTTGGAATCAGCTGTGCAGGTACTCAAGTCAAAACGGGCAGAACAACCTCAGACAAAAACAACATGGAGGAAAAACTGGAATCCTCTATTTTAAGAGAGCTTTTTATTTGGCAACATCTCTAATTTTGTTTTTTTTTTTAAGGCAGACCAACAACAAAACAAAATGTTCTGGTTGAGCCTAAAAGGACTTTTTAAAATGAAAAATGAAATTTTGTTCTAGTAGCTGTCAGTGTGAAGAGCATATGGAAATTGTGTGCCTGGAATAGATTGCAAAGCAAGTGGGGACAGTAAATATTCAGCGCTGCTTGCATCCTTTATTGATTTATCCTTCTTCATTGAATGTTATATGCTGGAAACAAGTCTTAATATTCTGAATCTGAGGCTTTTCAGGGGAGTCTAATCCGCTTTTCTTTAGACCTTATTCAGAGTTGGTTAAAAAATACAACAGTTGATAAAATGTGACTTTTCAATTGCTTCAAGCATTTTACTGTTCATATATTATGTAATCCTTTAAAAAACCCTTATATCTCAATTCATACATGCAAATGATATTTTCTCTTTGTGTTTCCTCAGTGATCTGAGCAACAACAGCATCAGTGTGTTGGCCAATCACACCTTCAGCAACATGACCCAGTTATCAACCCTGTAAGTGGCCCGAAGTTTTGTATCAGTTTTAATTGCTTTTCAGACACCATCTTAGGTGTTGAGCAATTAGTGTATATCATGTTAGTTAAACGTGTGGCTTTCCATGCTTCTCTGTGGTTGAATTGGAAGTGAAATGATCAAAGACATGCAGTGTTGTAACTCTGCTCTCTCTCCTTCTCCAGCATCCTGAGTTACAACCGACTTCGCTGCATCCCCGTCCACGCCTTCAACGGGCTCCGGTCCCTGCGAGTGCTGTAAGTTCCAATCCTCCCATGAGCTGAACTGCAGCTTATTAGGATGCACTTGATGGCAGGGAGGGTTTTAATGAGCAGGTGGCTTTCACTTGATCCAGTATTCATGAATACTTTCACACGGTGAAGTGTACTTGCACTTAGGTGCAGTGTGTCCAGTAATGACTAGAGCAGGTAAGTGCTAAACTTTTAGTGAAGCAATTTGCATATTTGCAGGACGAATGACTTTTCTCTGATAGTTCAGGGATAGGAACTATCATGAAAACAGGCCTCCAAAAGACTCCATAGAGTCTCGTCTCTTCTGCTTGAACAGTGTTTTGCTGCCCCACAGGAAAGGGCTTTTCTCTTTGTCTGTAAAAACTTGATCATCTTTCAGAGCGTAAGTTTCCATTGGATGCTTCAGCAAGAACGTCTTCATGGAAAACTTGGGCGTTTTCAGAATATTTCCTATTGATTGAGATTTATGCAGGCAGGCTTTTACATAAAAGAATGCAATCTGAGGGGAAGTTAGAAGCCCCCACACTAAAACACTGAGTAAGTCAGTGGCTGGGCACCAGTGGTGTCGAGATGCCTGTCTGAAATATTTTTGAGTTGTGAATGCAATTTCACCTCATATTGACTGTGGCACACTCAGAGATATCCATGTGTGGGTTATTTCTTGGGAGGTCCTTTTCTGCACTCTTTCTTTCCAATGTAGCTGCTTTCAGCAGCTTTCTGGATTGAACAATTTGCTTACAATCTCTTCTGGAAGTCATCTTTATATTGTCTCTAGAGTGTGGGCCTGTTCCTTTCAGCAAGCAGCCCCTTCCCAGCTTTCCTTAGGCATCTACTGAACTGATTCCTGCTTCCATGTTGTATTTACTGCTTGTCTCTTGCCATCAGAAACAAACCCTGGACTGGGTTTGCTCAGTTACTTTGGTGGACGTGCCCCATGTGAAGCTGTAAGGACAAGGTGGAGAAGCCACCTTCCTTCCTCCTCACGGCCCAGAAACACGAGTGGGTCACCACAACTTGCACAGTAACTCAAGGGAATAAATTAAATAGCTTATCTGTGCTGAAATTACTCAATGTGCTGAAGGAGAATGGGCTTTGAACCCTGAAAGGTCAAGACATGAGGAGTTGAAGAGCATGTGCTTTGAAACTTCACATTAATATTTTCTTGGTTTTTTTTTTTTAAAAAGTTAGATGTCATTCAATGCAGAAGCATGTGTTAATTAAAAGAGCAATGGGTGCTGTGCAGTGACTCCATAAATGTGGAATCAGAGGGTCGGCACGGGCAGCCCTGCGACTGTGGCAGCTCTGCTTGGCTGAGACCTTTCACTGTGGTTTCAGTGGTAAAATAGATATCTGAGTTTCAGCCTCCTAAATTATGAGGCAGCTCTGGATTCCCAGTTTTCATTAGTAAAAACAAGAAAGATACGTGATTTGGATTTGTTGCTTTAAGTTTGGCTTGGGAGCCTGATTTCTAGTGCACCAGGATGGTCACATTTGAGCTGTTACATGAGACCTGAAATTCAGCCACAGATTAATATACTCTGTTTCATGGCCAAATAAATTATTCCATATGGAGCTGTCTTCTGGCCCGCTTCTGATATGCAAGCTAGCTTGATTAAAGCTAGTGTGGGGCTCTCTGCCCCAAATTACAGTGTAGATAAACCATGCCTCCCTCTTTCCAATAGCTACAATTTGTCTTTTCTCTTCTGTCCTTGCAGGCCACATATGGACAGAAACAAAGGGCAGTATTTTAATAACAACTGTTATCTTTTGGCTTTTTTAAATGATTTGCTAGTCAAACTGAAAAAATGTCTTCCTCCTTCAAGGGAGAAACCCCCCCACTGTCTTGCACAGAGCAGTGAAATGAAGCCTAAGTGGGAACCTCTGCCTCTGCTCCCTGCATTTGGAAGCCTCCAGATTGATTTGATTTATTATGGCCCACAAAACTCTGGTATCAGCTACAACTTCTGCCACGTGTCATCAGTGTTGTTACTAAAAATCAATTCTCCAAAGAGAAAGTGGTTTCCAAGCGACAGTATGAAATCTGTTATTGTCAGTTATTTATTATCCACACTCTCGGGGGAACTTAAAAGAGAAAACATCAGCAAAACAATTTCCACATTTTTTGTAATACAAAGAATGCAGGGATCTCATTACCTTTGGCTGTGCATGCCTTTGAAGGTAGCAGACCCTTCTCATGCAGACTTCTGTCTGCCAAGTTATGTTCTCTTTACTTTTTGCCTCTAGAGTAAATACAGTAAATATGTCTTTGAAAATCAGAATAATCATACATGTATGATGCAATTGGTCTTTGACAGATATTTCATCCTGTCCTCCCTCTCTTACACTTTTCAGCACAATCCCAGTTGAGAAAACTGCAGAGTCAACATGTTTGTGTTTAAGCCTCAATATCTATCAGTGTTTACACAACCAGGCCTTTAATCTCAGTCTTCACATGGTTTATCCACAATGGCAGCCCCAGTGTGCTGGGGACCACACGACACAGAGTCTGGAGAATTCTTTTAATAAGCAGAAGTTGATATCAGGAAGTTTTTGTGCCAAAGCTATTACGGTGAAAAATTGTGGGTTTGTTTTTCAGTTCATTTGTCCAAAGCTAGTCTTCTCAGAAATTAAATGTAAACAGATTAAGAAAGATGAGATTGAGACAAATTTTAAATATTGTAACTTCCTGGAAGACCTGAACAGATTATTTTAAAGATTATTGTGTAATCACATATTTTTATATGTGATTCAGTTAAGAGGCAAAGACCAGAAATCAAAATACTTTCTCAGGTCACTAAATAATTTTCCATATTATATTTAGGGGGGGGGTAAAAGGATAAAATGAGCTACTGGATATTCTACTAAGATGAGATATTCTACTTTTGCTGAAAGCTGATGGTTATTTACTGCAGTTCAAAGCTCAGTCAAACAGTAATACATGTGATGATAAAGCCTCCCACTAATACTCTTTGGGCAAACCATTAGAACTGGTTTTTGCAGTACGCTTTTGTTGCTGGATGCTGCACTGATCTGACCTAATGCAAATATTTGGCTGGATTATTATTATTATTATTATTATTATTATTATTATTATTATTGTTATTGTTATTGTTATTGTTATTATTATTATTTTGCATCACAGAATGGCTACTTGCACTTATCCATCATCAGGGCTGGGCTTCGTGAACGAAGCATGTTGGTGGCTAAAAAGGCCAGTACAAGATAGACATGTCCAGTTGCAAAAGGCACAGCAGAAAGACTCCTTAGGTGGTAAATTCTGCAAGGCACGATTCTTTCTGCGTTGCCTTTTCTCCTCAGGGGTGATCCTGCGTGCGTTCTCAAAGGCATCAGCAGTGTTGTAGATGGTGTGTCTCCAGAGCTCCCGATTGGAGGCCAGAGTAGACCAGTTATGTTGATCAATATGGCCAAGGCTGAGATGTTGTTTCAGGGAGTCCTTGTATCTTTTCTTCGGGGCTCCTCTCTTGTGGCAGCCGGTGGCAAGTTCACCACAGAGCAAGATCTTAGGGAGGCGGTGGTTGGTCCTTCATCCTGGAGACGCAGCTGTGTTCTCAGCAACATGGCCTCAGTTCTTGTGACTGCTGCCTGTTCTAGAACAGATGTATTGATCACATCATCTGACCAGTGGATGTTTAGGATTGTACGGAGGCAGCGTTGATGGAAGCGTTCTAGGAGATGCAGGTGGTGGCAGTAGATGACCCGTGATTCAGATCCATATAAGAGAGTAGACAGCACTATGGCTCTGTAAACACTGATCTTTGTACTTTTCTTCAAGTGTTTATTTCGCCAAACTCTTTTATGAAGCTTTCCAAAAGCTCTCTATGCCTTTGCTAACCTGTTGTCTATCTCCCCATCGATCTTACCATCTGAGGAGATG